>NW_026576123.1:0-107500 GCF_028641065.1 Leucoraja erinaceus | reverse complement strand
AAACAGGCCCTTCAGCCCAACATGTCCCGTCTACTCTAGTCCCAGTCATAGAATGATACAGCATGGAAACATGTCCCATCTACACTAGTCCCAGTCATAGAATGACACAGCATGGAAACATGTCCCATCTACACTAGTCCCCCCTTCCTGCCTGCGTTTGGTCCATATCCCACCAAACTTGTTCGATCCATGTACTCAAGTTGGACTTGATTGCATTTATGTACAGTATTTCTGATCCTTTGCATTGCATACAAAGCAAAGCTCATAGACATTAGACAATAGGTGCAGGAATAGGCCATTCGGCCCTTCGAGCCAGCATAGCCATTCAATGTGATCATGGCTGATCATCCCCAATCAGTACCTCGTTCCTGCTTTCTCCCCATATCCCCTGACTCCACTATCTTTAAGAGCCCTATCTAGCTCTCTCTTGAAAGTATATTTCATATAGTATTGTACAGTTTAGAGAAACAGCATGGAAACAGGCCCTTCGGCCCACCGAGTCTGTGCTGACCATCGATCAACCATCCACACTAATTTTATATGATCCCACTTTCTCATCAATTCTTACACTGGGAACAATTTACAGAGGGCCGGTTAAATCCTAATTGGGATGTGGGAGGAAACCAGAGCACTCCGAGGGACACGATGCAGTCACGAAGTTAAACTGAGGAAGTTACTGCAGAAAGAGTCTCAACTGAGACAAGGGAAATTAAAGCCACAACTGTAAACGGATGCTTTCCGTTTTAATCTCAAATTCTCTGCCACAGAAGGCAGTGGAGGCCAATTCACTGGATGTTTTCAAGAGAGAGTTAGATTTAGCTCTTAGGGATAACGGAATCACGGGATATGGGGATAAAGCAGGAATGGGGTACTGATTCTGGATGATTAGCCATGATCACACGGAATGGCGGTGCAGGCTCGAAGGGCCGAGTGGCCTACTCCTGCACCTATTTTCTATGTCTCTCTGTTTCTAAATGATAGACTCCCCGTTCTACCAAAGGAAACCAGTGAACCTTAGTGGGAGCTGCCGGGAGGCTGTGATTTGGGATCTTTTAGAATGTTTAGCGTGGTGCCAGATCCGGATGAGGGAGGAAAGAGACAGATATATGTTTCTGGGAATCAGCAGCTCCCGGGTTTCACATCAGCCGCGGAGAAAGTGCCGGACAGTATTGTAATCGAAGCAATCTGTGTCCCACTTGGAAACTTCAGACTTGGAAATCTAGACATTGATTCATCAGCTGGATAGGGAACCTGACCTGTAGAATGCACGGCCACATCCTGTCGACGTTTGGTTTGGTTTAGTTCAGAGATACAGCGCAGAAACAGGCCCTTCGGCCCACCGAGTCCGCGCCGACCAGCGATCACCCGCACACTAGCACTGTCCCACATACACTAGATGGACTATTTACAAATTTTAACAAGCCAAGTAACCTATGAACCTAGGTACACAAAATTGCTGGAGAAACTCAGCGGGTGCAGCATCAGGATGAAGGAAATATGTTTCAGTGAAGGAAGGAAAGGCGACGTTTCGGGCCAAGGAAATAGGCAACCTTTTCAGGCCGAAACCCTGGGGGGGGGGGGGGGGGGGGGGGAAGGGAGAAGGAAGGAAAAAGGGGGGGAGGAGCAGCCCGAGGGCGGGGGGATGGGAGGAGATAGCTCGAGGGTTAAGGAAGGGGAGGAGACAGCAAGGGCTAGCAAAATTGGGAGAATTCAACGTTAATGCCATCAGGATGCAAACTGCCCAGGCGGAATATGAGGTGCTGTTCCTCGTTCCTAATTTTTACATTTACCAAGCCAATGAACCTACAAACCTGCACGTCTTTGGAGTGTGGGAGGAAACCGAAGATCTTGGAGAAAACCCACGCAGGTCACGGGGAGAACGTGCAAACTCCGTACAGACAGCGCCCGTGGTCGGGATCGAACCCGGGTCTGAGGCACTAACTCTACCGCTGTGCAACTGTGCATATATGTGTTCGGCGAAATGATCGCCCAACCTACGCTTAGTCTCCCTGATGTAGCTCAGCTGACATCTAGAGCAGCGGATGCAGTAGATGAGGTTGGAGGAGATACAGGTGAAGGAGATGCAGGATACAGGTAACCTATGAACCTGTTTAAGAAGGAACTGCAGATGCTGGAAAATCGAAGGTAGACAAAAATGCTGGAAAAACTCAGCGGGTGCAGCAGCATCTATGGAGCGAAGAAAATAGGCAACGTTTCCTATTTCCCGCTGAGTTTCTCCAGCATTTTTGTGAACCTAGGAACACGTTTGTATGTATTTGGAGTGTGGGAGGAAACCAGAGCACCCGGAGAAAACCCACGCAGATCAACGCAGGGAGAACGTACAAATTCCGTACAGACAGCACCTGTAGTCAGGATCGAACCTGAATCTCTGGCGCTGTGAGGCAGCAGCTCTACCCGCTGTGCCACATAGTCATGTCCACATGGACTTCACAAGAAAAACACAATAGATACTCAGACAAAACCAAAATGCTACTAGTTTAGAGATACAGTGTGGAAACAGGTCCTTCGGTCCACAGAGTCCATGGTGAACATTGATCACCTGTTCACACCAGCTCTCTTTCCTCCCACATCCCATAGACATCGTACCAAGGCCAAGCGCATAGAAGTACACAAACAAGGAACTGCAGATGTTGGTTTACAAAAACAAGGACACAAGTGCTGGAGTAACTCAGCGGGTCAGGCAGCATCTGTGGAGAACATGGATAGGTGACGTTTCACAGAGTGCTGGAGTAACTCAACGGGTCAGGCAGCATCTGTGGAGAACATGGATAGGTGACGTTTCACAGAGTGCTGGAGTAACTCAGCGGGTCAGGCAGCATCTGTGGAGAACATGGATAGGTGACGTTTCACAGAGTGCTGGAGTCACTCAGCGGGTCAGCCAGCATCTGGGGAGAACATGGATAGGTGACGTTTCAGGCAGAACCCTTCATCAGACACTTCTATCCTTATCTCACAGTTTTTGTCTTTTCATCTCTGGCCTGAAACGTCACCTATCCATGTTCCCCACAGATGCTGCCTGACCCGCTGAGTTACATAGAAACATAGAAATTAGGTGCAGGAGTAGGCCATTCGGCCCTTCGAGCCTGCACCGCCATTCAATATGATCATGGCTGATCATCCAAATCAGTATCCTGTACCTGCCTTCTCTCCATACCCTCTGATCCCTTTAGCCACAAGGGCCATATCTAACTCCCTCTTAAATATAGCCAATGAACTGGCCTCAACTACCCTCTGTGGCAGAGAGTTCCAGAGATTCACCACTCTCTGTGTGAAAAAAGTTCTTCTCATCTCGGTTTTAAAGGATTTCCCCCTTATCCTTCAGCTGTGACCCCTTGTCCTGGACTTCCCCAACATCGGGAACAATCTTCCTGCATCTAGCCTGTCCAACCCCTTATGAATTTTGTAAGTTTCTATAAGATCCCCTCTCAATCTCCTAAATTCTAGAGAGTATAAACCAAGTCTTTCCAGTCTTTCTTCGTAAGACAGTCCTGACATCCCAGGAATCAGTCTGGTGAACCTTCTCTGCACTCCCTCTATGGCAATCTATGAAACTGTGAAAGGGCCTACCTGACGACCCTTCTTCAGACTGACGTCGAGACCCTTCTTCAGACTGATGTGGAGGTGGGGGAGGGGCGGGTTCCCGCCCCTCCCCCATCTCCACATCAGTCTGAAGAAGGGTCTCGACCCGAAGCGTCACGAATTCCTTCGCTCCATAGATGCTGCCTGACCCGCTGAGTTACTCCAGCACTCTGTGAAACGTCACCTATCCATGTTCTCCACAGATGCTGCCTGACCCGCTGAGTTACTCCAGCACTCTGTGAAACGTCACCTATCCATGTTCTCCACAGATGCTGCCTGGCCCACTGAGTTACTCCAGCACTCTGTGTCTTTTCTTTTTTGTAAAACGGCATCTGCAGTTCCTTGTCTGAAACACTGTCGTTCCAAGTGCTAAATTTCATTATTTTTGCGGTTCTTGTTCCCTTCGCAAACTTCAAAAGTTTACATTAATTGTGGGAATTAAGGATTTGGTTAATGGCGCGTTTGTTTATATCTTCAAGCTTTATTGTCTGAAACTTCTCTAAACGATGAAATCAAAGTCTCTGAAGCAAAGCTATTATCTGGCTCAATGTAAAATATTTACTTTTTTTATTGCAACTTAAAATATTAAATAAATCTTTCATATTTCTGGTACTTCATATGCATTTACTCGTGTAAATCAACTAACTTTAGCTATCAAAACTGACCAGGGATTCATGATAATACCCCAAAAAAGCCTTTGAAGTTTCAGAAAATATTATTATTCATAAAGCCATTTAATCTAAATAGTACGTCTATTTTCCAATTTTATGCAATCCTTACAAAAAACTGGACAGATCGCGTCTCAGGATCACCAACTAAGTTAACTCTTTAAAAAAAGCACCTCAGAATAACTAAGTTCAATAGTTTATGAGTTATAGGAGTAGAATTAGGCCATTCGGCCCATCGAGTCTACTCCGCCACTCAACCATGGCTGATCTCTGCCTCCTAATCACATTTTCCTGCCTTCTCCCCATAACCCTTGACACCCATTCTAATCAAGAATTTGTCCACAGTATCTCAGCCTTAAAAATATCCACTGACTTGTCCCCCACAGCCCTCTGTGGCAATGAGTTCCACAGATTAACTACCCTCTAACTAAAGAAGGGTATGGGACGAACTGCCGGAGGAGGCTGGGACTATCCCAATGTTTAAGAAACAGTTGGACAGGTACGTGGATAGGACAGGTTTGGAGGGATATGGACCAAACGCGGGCAGGTGGGACTAGTGTAGCTGGGACATGTTGGCCAGCATATGTAAGGTGGGCCGAAGGGCCTCTTTCCATGCTGTATCACTCTGTGACCGCACCTTTACCACTTGTTTCATTATTAATGTTTCATGTTTTATGTGTCATTCCTAACTGTCACTGTATGTCATGTTGTCACTTGCGGGCGGAGCACCAAGGCAAATTCCTTGTATGTGAATACTTGGCCAATAAACTTATTCATCCATTCAGTCTTGGCTAGTGATAGTGTGCCCCATATTTTTACTTTAGAGATACAGCGCGGAATCAGGCCCTTCGGCCCACCAAGTCCGTGCTGAGCAGCGATCCCCGCACACTAATGCCCCTGTCCCACTTAGGAAACATGAGCGGAAACCTCTGGAGACTTTGCGCCCCACCCAAGGTTTCCGTGCGGTTTCCGTGCGGTTCCCGGAGGTTGCCGGAGGTTGCAGGTAGTGGAAGCAGGTAGGGAGACTGACAAAAACCTCCGGGAACCGCACGGAAACCTTGGGTGGGGCGCAAAGTCTCCAGAGGTCTCCGTTCAGGTTTCCTAAGTGGGACAGGGGCAACACTACCAGACAGAAACACATCAGACTCAGACATGAACGTGGATACTGCCCTCTCTGTGTCTTCGCCAGCTTAGCAATGAGTTAGTTATGTAACTAACACAACAGTTAATGGAGCTTGTCTGCGCTAAGGTACTTCGACAAACCAATTCAGGGAAAGTATTTGACATGCTAATGACAAATGATGCAATAAAACTGTACCTAATATAAATATCACACAACTGGCAAACCCAAAAAAAACTGTCCCTGTTTTTATATGTTGCAGTCTGTCATTCTTACTGTGAGAAAATAATGGATCTGGTATCCCAGAGCCAAACACACCTCTGCCCAACAAAGCAAAACCAAGAGAACATCGGAATAATGATCAGTCTGAAGAAGGGTCTCGACCCGGAACGTCACCCATTCCTTCTCTCCAGAGACGCTGCCTGTTCCGCTGAGTTACTCCAGCACTCTGTGAAACGTCACCTATCAATGTTCTCCACAGATGCTGCCTGTCCTGCTGACTTACTCCAGCACTCTGTGTCCACTTTTGTTCTCATCTCCGGCAGAGAAGTGGCTGGGTTGCTAGTGTAAATGCCACGATGCCTACCTGACGACCCTTCTTCAGACTGACGTCGAGACCCTTCTTCAGACTGATGTGGAGGTGGGGGAGGGGCGGGTTCCCGCCCCTCCCCCATCTCCACATCAGTCTGAAGAAGGGTCTCGACCCGAAACGTCACCCATTCCTTCTCTCCAGAGATGCTGCCTGACCCGCTGAGTTACTCCAGCATTTTGTGTCCACCATCAGGATAATGAGATAAAGTCACAGAACACTCTCGCAAGCCGGCTAGAACAGTTTCCAGTTTAGTTTATTGTCACGTTTATTGCACCGAGGTACAGTGAAAAGCTTTTGTTGCGGCTAACCAGTCAGCGGAAAGACAATACGTGCTTACAATCGAACCAGTCACAGCGTACAGATACATGATAAGGGAATAGCGTTTAGTGCAAGGTAAAGTCTGCTCAGTCCAGTCAAGGATAGTCCAAGGGTCACCAATGAGGTAGGTAGTAGTTCAGGACTGCCCTCTGGTTGTGGTGGGATGGTTCTGTTGCCTGATAACAGCTGGGAAGAAACTGTCCCTGAAACTGGAGATGTGCATTTGTTTTCACATTTCTGTACCTTCGATACGGCCCATTGAGAAGATAATCACATCTATCTCTTTGGCTGAAATATTATAGAGAGTATAGAGTCAATTTAATTGTCATTTGGACCCCTGGAGGTCCAAACGAAATGCCGTTTCTGCAGCCATACATTACACACAAATAGACCCCAGACACAACATAATTACATTTAACATAAACATCCATCACATAGCTGTGATGGAAGGCCAAATAAACTTATCTCTCCACTGCACTCTCCCCCCCCCGATGTCAGAGTCAAAGTCAAAGCCCCCGGCTGGCGATGGCGATTGTCCTGCGGCCATTAAAGCCACGCCGGGTGGTGCGAGGTCGCACACCGGGTCTTGGTGTTAGAGGTGTCAGTATTGGATCATTCAATGCAGCAGTATTGTTGACTGCGGGGAACGTTAAAATCATGCGTCGGGAGTCTTTAATTGTTACTGATTGGGGATGATCAGCCATGATCACATTGAATGGCGGTGCTGGCTCAAAGGGCCGAATGGCCTCAACTCCTGCACCTATTGTCTATTGTCACAACAATGAAATCCAAGAGAATAAACCTCTGCATCCGCACGTGATGAGGATAGGGCGATTAAGGGCGGCACGGTGGCGCAGCGGTAGAGTTGCTGCCTCACAGTGCCAGAGACCCGGGTTTGATCCTGACTACGGGCGCTGTCTGTACGGAGTTTGTACCGTGACCTGCGTGGGTTTTCTCCGAGATCCCCGGTTTCCTCCCACACTCCAAAGACGTGCAGGTTTGTAGGTTAATTGGCTTGGCGTCAATGTAAATTGTCCCTAGTGTGTGTAGGATAGTATTAGTGTGCAGGGATCGCTGGACGGCGCGGACTCGGTGGGCCGAAGGGCCTGTTTCCGCTCTGTATCTCTAAACTAAACTAAAATAAAAATGCGGAACAGACTACTATTGGCAAAGATTAAAGCAAGTGGAAAATATACAGTTAAGGGTAGAATAGACAAGTGTGTTGGGGAATAGAATTCAGTAGTCAAGGGTGTTTAATTGTTAATAGACACAGAGTGCTGGAGTAACTCAGCGGGTCAGGCAGCATCTGTGGAGAACATGGATAGGTGGTTTCACAGAGTGCTGGAGTAACTCAGCGGGTCAGGCAGCATCTGTGGAGAACATGGATAGGTGACGTTTCACAGAGTGCTGGAGTAACTCAGCGGGTTAGGCAGCATATGCGGAGAGAAAAGAATGGATACTGAAGATACCACAAAAGTTTAATTGCTATATGTACTGAAAAACAGAACAATCAAATTCTTACTAGCAGCAGCCGAACATCTTTACTGTACAGAGGGACCAAGGTTTATGCCCAATGTCGTGTGGTGAATCTCTGGAACTCTCTGCCACAGAGGGTAGTCGGGGCCACAGTTCATTGGCTATATTTAAGAGGGAGTTAGATGTGGCCCTTGTGGCTAAAGGGATCAGAGGGTATGGAGAGAAGGCAGGTACGGGATACTGAGATGGATGATCAGCCATGATCATATTGAATGGCGGTGCAGGCTCGAAGGGCCGAATGGCCTCTACTCCTGTACCTACTTCTATGTTTCTATGTTTCTATCGTCACGTGTGCAGAGTTTCAGTGAAATGCACTGTTTCAGTTTTAGTTCTCAGCGTTGTAGCACATCAGTTCAAGAGACAAAGTCCAATGTCCACAATGGGGTAGAGGTGAATCGGACAGCACCCTAGTTTATGGAAGGACCGTTCAGAAGCCAGAGAACAGAGGGGAAGAAGCTGTTCCTGAGATCTAATATTCTGCAACGTGAAAGGATCTTCGGGCAAGTTATTCCAAGAACTATTTATATCTCATTATCGCTATTCAATGTTATGAATTTTCACCATGATGGACGGCCAGGGCTCAGCAAAAGGAAACCACTTAACGTTAAAAATTCTGATCATTTCACCAGTTCTTCCCTGGAAAGTTTAGAGTGATTTACGACGCGATTCAAACACAGAAATGCAAAAGTAGTCTCATCATCGCTATTAAATGCTGCAATTATTTCACTGTTAAAACGCTCAGATCGTGCTCAAACAATTGTAAATGGCGGGATTTAAAAATGGTAAATTATGCATTATTATTTCATGAGAGTTACATCGGCTTAAATGCACTACTTTATCCCGGAGAGACACAAAAATGCTGGAGGAATTCAGCGGGACAGGCAGCATCTATGGAGCGAAGGAAATAGGCAACGTTTCGGGCCGAAACCCGGAAGGGTTTCGGCCCAAAACGTTGCCTATTTCCTTCAGGGTTTCGGCCCGACAATAGACAATAGGCAGGAGTAGACCATTGGGGCCCTTCGAGCCAGCACCGCCATTCAATGTGATCATGGCTGATCATCCCCAATCAGTACCCCGTTCCTGCCTTCTCCCCATATCCCCTGACTCCGCTATTTTTAAGAACCCCATCTCGCTCTCTCTTGCAAGTATCCACAGAACCGGCCTCCACCGCCCTCCGAGGCAGAGAATTCCACACTCACAACTCTCTGTGTGAAAAAGTGTTTCCTCATCTCCGTTCCAAATGGCTTACCCCTTATTCTTAAACTGTGTGTGGCCCCTGGTTCTGGACTCCCCCAACATCGGGAACATGTTTCCTGCCTCCAGCATTTCCAAATCTTTAATAATCTTATATGTTTCAAGAAGATACCCTCTCATCCTTCTAAACTCCAGAGTGTACAAGCCAGCCTGTCAGAGTATGACATTCCTACCATCCCGGGAATTAACCTTGTAAACCTACGCTGCACTCCCTCAATAGCAAGAATGTCCTTCCTCAAATTAGGGGACCAAAACTGCACACGATACTCCAGGTGTGGTCTCACTAGGAGTACAACTGCTCTTTGCTCCTATACTCAACTCCTCTTGTTATAAAGGCCAATTTGCTTTCTTCATTGCCTGCTGTATCTGCTTGCTTGCTTTCATTGACTAATGAATAAGGACCTTCTCTGGAGAGAAGGAATGGGTGACGTTTCGGGTGGAGACCCTTCTTCAGGCTGGTTAGTTATAAGGAAAATGAGATCAACTTTACAAAAACAAAAACAAAAAAATCATTCGGCAATCGAAGTGATTCAGGTAGCAAGCAGTGAGTTCAATATTCAGCAAGTCTGAAACGTCACCCATTCCTTCTCTCCAGAGACATTGCCTGACCCGCTGAGTTACTCCAGCTTTTTGTGTCTAATTTTGTTGTGCTTCTTTCCTGCACATAGGCAGCAACTGCTGACTGATTAAAATCAGCGAGGGGAGAAAATGCCCAAGGTTTCAGGAAAGCAGAGATATCAGAGGTACTGACATAGATCGATGACAAATGGCTACTGATGTATTGGAAAAGAAGAATGAGCGAATTTTAATGTGGAGAATATGTTTGACTGGGAACCCACATAGGCTGGTGAGCAGAGAAAGATGTCATCTATTTGTTCAGCCAACTTGCAGGAAAGTGCAAATGTTCAGCATGATGTTTTCTATTCCGAGTCCCAAAACTAAATGATTGTAAGAAAATTGTAAGAAAAAAAGTGTTTCAGAAATCGTTTGGCTGATAGAAGCAAGCATGAAAAGGGTGGTCACGGTGGTGCAGTGGTAGAGTTGCTGCCTCACAGCACCGGGGGCCCGGGTTCGATCCCGACTACGGGTGCTGTCTGTACGGAGTTTGTACGTTCTCCCCGTGACCTGCGTGGGTTTTCTCCGGGTGCTCCGTTTCCTCCCACACTCCAAAGACGTGCAGGTTTGTTGGTTAATTGGCCGGGTATAAAATGTAAATTGTCCCTGGTATACCATATAACCATATAACAATTTACAGCACGGAAACAGGCCATCTCGGCCCTACAAGTCCGTGCCGAACAACTTTTTTTCCCCTTAGTCCCACCTGCCTGCACTCATACCATAACCCTCCATTCCCTTCTCATCCATATGCCTATCCAATTTATTTTTAAATGATACCAATGAACCTGCCTCCACCACTTCCACTGGGAGCTCATTCCACACCGCCACCCACTCTCTGCGTAAAGAAGTTCCCCCTCATATTACCCCTAAACTTCTGTCCCTTAATTCTGAAGTCATGTCCTCTTGTTTGAATCTTCCTTATTCTCAAAGGGAAAAGCTTGTCCACATCAACTCTGTCTATAATCATAAATCTATCCCCCCCTTAACTTCTGCGCTCCAAAGAATAAAGCCCTAACTGTATGTGTGGGATAGTGTTAGTGTGCGGGGATCGCTGGTCGGCACGGACTCGGTGGGCCGAAGGGCCTGTTTCTGTGCTGTATCTCTAAACTAAACTCAACTCAAGATTCATGAGGATGCCATTGGGACTTGAGGTCTTACATGGAAACATAGAAAATAGGTGTAAGAGCGGACCATTCGAGCCAGCACCGCCATTCAATATGATCATAGTTGATCATCCAGAATCAGTACCTTGTTCCTGCTTTCTCCCCATATCCCTTGATTCCGTTAGCCCAAAGTAAGTAAGTAAGTAGGTTTATTGGCCAAGTATTCACATACAAGGAATTTACCTTGGTGCTCCGCCCACAACAACATGGAGCTAAATCTGTCTTGAAAGCTGTCTTTAGTTAGGGGGGGACTATTTATTATCCCTGGAGCACAGGGAGGTCAGGGATGATGATACAGGTCCATACAAAATGATTAGGGTCATAGATAAAGTGCATGGTCACATCTTTTCCCCTAGATAATGGTATTGAAAGCTAGAGGGCACAGACTTTAGACTTAACTTTAGAGATACAGCGCGGAAACAGGCTCTTCACCCCACCGAGTCCGTGCCGACTAACGACCCCCCCACACTAACATTTGGACAATTGACAGAAGCTAATTAGCCTGCAAACCTGTACGTCTTTGGGTCTTTGGAGTGTGGGAGGAAACCAGGGCACCCGGAGAAAACCCACGCAGTCGCGGCGAGAACGTGCAAACTCCGTACAGACAGCGCCCGCAAGTCAGGATCGAACCCCCAGGTCTCTGGTGCTGTGAGGCAGTAACTCTACCGCTGCGCCACCGCACCCCGTCCACGCTCGTCCCACCTGCCAACATTTGGCCCGTATCCCTCCGAACCTTTCCCTTCCCTGTCAACGCTGCAGTTCACTCTTGCCTGCTGACACGCCACTTACATGTCCTTGTGGGGGATTTATCAAGAGATATTAAGGGAGCTTACGGCACTAACTCAAAACAAGAAACTGTCTTCAGAATATCAATTCTAATGGACATTTAAAGAAGTTATTAACCTGAAATTTAAAGGATGATATTGTAGAGACAGATTGTGTGGTCCCATGACTTTGTGTGTGTGTGCGCGTGTGTGCGTGTGTGTGCGCATGCGTGTGCGTGTAGCCCATATCATCTTTAAAACCTCCCTATCCATGTACTTGTCTTATACATGTTGTCACTGGAACTGCTGCAGTTGCTTGCTCATTCTATGGGTAAATTGTCCCTAGTGTGTGTAGGAGAGTGTTAGCGTGCGGGGATCGCTGGTCGGCGCGGACACGGGGCTGTTTCCGAGCTGCATCTCTAAACTAAACTGGAAAACTCAGCGGGTGAGGCAGCATCTATGGAGAGAAGGAAGGGGTGAAAGTGTTGAGCAACCGGGAGATTAGGTAGGTTTAGGTGGACTGAGCGGAGGTGTTCAGCGAAACGATCGCCGAGACTGCGCTTGGTCTCGTCGATGTACAGGAGTCTAGGACCTGAAACAGCGGATACAGGGTCTCGACCCGAAACGTTACCTATTTCCTTCGCTCCAGAGTTGCTGCCTCACCCGCTGAGTTTCTCCAGTATTTTCGTCCACCTTCGATTTTCCAGCATCTGCAGTTCCTTCTTAAACGATACAGTAGATAAGGTTGGAGGAGGTGCGTGAACCTCTGCCTCAGCCGAATACAATGTTAGTGTCCTTGGATGGAGTCGAGGGGGGAGGTAAAGGGACAGGTGTTGCATCTCCGTGGGGTTGCAGGGGAAAGTACCTGGGAAGGGAGGAGTTTACCAGGGAGTTGCGGAGGGAACGGTCTCTGCGGAAAGCGGAGAGGGGCGGAGGTGGGAAGATTTGGCCAGTGATGGGATCCCGTTGGAGGTGGCGAATATGTCGGAGGATAAATAAATAAAGAATTCTGCCGTCTCCCGTGATAAATACCAAAGGTTTTACCATTTCCCACATCACAAGTGACTGCAGTTTGAATTAGTTCACTGCCTGAACAAGGTTTCGTGAAGGGGTGTAGGAGTTATTTATAAATGCAAGTCTCTTGATGTCCGCCAGTGCTCAAATACTTTAAATGAAACAGCAAATCACTTATCTTTGAAATAAACATCTGTACTTCTCAGCGTGTGAGAGATTGGGTTTCAGAAACACATATTAAGAGAATAAGGGAATAAGCATGTAGGGATTTTGAAAAACATTCTAATCTAAAATAAAAGATAGACACAAAATGCTGGAGTAACTCAGCGGGACAGGCAGCATCTCTGGAGAGAAGGAATGGGTGACGTTTTGGGTCGAGGCTCTTCTTCAGACTGATGTGGGGGTGGGAAGAAGAAAGGAAGAGGCAGAGACAGTGGGCAGTGGGAGAGCTGGGAAGGGGAGGGGAAGGAGGGAGAAAGCAGGGACTACCTGAAATTGGAGAAGTCAATGTTCATACCGCTGGGGTGTAAACTACCCAAGCAAAATATGAGGTGCTGCTCCTCCAATTCGCGGTGGGACTCACTCTGGCCATGGAGGAGGCTCAGGACAGAAAGGTCAGATTCGGAATGGGAGGGGGAGTTGAAGTGCTGAGCCACAGGGAGATCAGGTTGGTTATTGCGAACTGAGCGGAGGTGTTGGGCGAAGCGATCGCCGAGCCTACGCTTGGTCTCACCGATGCAGAGCAGCTGACACCTAGAGCAGCGGATGCAGTAGATGAGGTTGGAGGAGGTGCAGGTGAACCTCTGCCGCACCTGGAAAGACGGCTTGGGTCCTCGAATGGAGTCGAGGGGGGAGGTAAAGCGACAAGTGTAGCATTTCCTGCGGTTGCAAGGGGCATTGTGTTCAGTTTTGGCCACCATGCTACAGGAATGATATTGTCAAGCTGAAAAGAACGCGGAGAAGATTTACTAGGGTGTTGTCAGGATTGGAGCTGTCGGGAGAGGTTGGGCAAGTGAGGAGAGTTGCTTGGAACGCAGGGGAATGAGGGGTGATCACTGAGGGCTAGTGATAGTGTAGATCACAGTCTTTTACCCAGAGCAGAACAAATCAAGAACAAGAGGATAGAGATTTAAGATGAGAGGGGGAAGATTCAGTAGGAACCCGAAGGGCAACTTTTCCCCGATTAATAGACAATATGCGCAGGAGTAGGCCATTCGGCCCTTCGAGCCAGCACCGCCATTCAATGTGATCATGGCTGATCATCCCTAATCAGTACCCCGTTCCTGCCTTCTCTCCATACCCTTTGATCCCCTTAGCCACAAGGGTCACATCTAACTCCCTCTTAAATATAGTCAATGAACTGGCCTCGACTACCCTCTGTGGCAGAGAGTTCCAGAGATTCACCACTCTCTGTGTGAAAAAAAGTTCTTCTCATCTCGGTTTTAAAGGATTTCCCCCGTATCCTTAAGCTGTGACCCCTTGTCCTGGACTTCCCCAACATCGGGAGCAATCTTCCTGCATCTAGCCTGTCCAACCCCTTAAGAATTTTGTAAGTTTCTATAAGATCCCCTCTCAATCTCCTAAATTCTAGAGAGTATAAACCAAGTCTATCCAGTCCTTCTTCATAAGACAGTCCTGACATCCCAGGAATCAGTCTGGTGAACCTTCTCTGCACTCCCTCTATGGCAATAATGTCCTTCCTCAGATTTGGAGACCAAAAGAGATGAGAAGAACTTTTTTCACGCAGAGAGTGGTGAATCTCTGGAACTCTCTGCCACAGAGGGTAGTTGAGGCCAGTTCATTGGCTATATTTAAGAGGGAGTTAGATGTGGCCCTTGTGGCTAAGGGGATCAGGGGGTATGGAGAGAAGGCAGGTACGGGATACTGAGTTGGATGATCAGCCATGGTCATATTGAATGGCGGTGCAGGCTCGAAGGGCCGAATGGCCTACTCCTGCACCTAATTTCTATGTTTCTATGTAAAACTGTACGTCTTTGGAGTGTGGGAGGGAACCGAAGATCTGGGGGGAAAAAAACCCCACGCAGGTCACGGGGAGAAGGTACAAACTCCGTACAGACAGCGCCCGTAAGTCAGGATCGAACCCGTGTCCCTGGCGTTGCGAGGCAGCGACTCCACCGCTGTGCCACCGTGCCGCCCGTGTGATTGTTGCTCCTCTCAAGTTACGAGCAAAGCTTTCTTAGTTCTGCTTATTGATCGATGTCAGCCCGTGTCATCCACCCAAATATACCCCGCTGCATCATCTATTTCAACATTTGCTTTTGACACATTAACAGCATGCAGCCGGACTGAACATCAACCTTCCCAGAAATATAATCATATGTCTTTCCCCAGAGAAACTGTAAATTACTTGTCAAATTGACTCTGATATTGAAAAAATTCCATTACAAAATTGGACAGGGAAAGATCCATTCTAACAAACTTATTTTCTGAATACCCATTAGTCAATTTCTTTCAGATTTGAGGATTTAGACAGTTGTTATTGTATGAAAGGATAGGATAGGATACGATTTATCCCAGGAGGGATATTGGTCTGCCAACACATCAAGGTACACTTTGATAGCCACAGGGATAAAGGATCTCCTGTGGCGTTCTGTGCTGCATCTTGGTGGGACCAGTCTGTTGCTGAAGGTGCTCCTCAGGTTGACCAGTGTGTGTCACGGAGGGGATGCAAGCTGTATTGTCCAGGATGCTCCACAGTTTGAGAAGCATCCTCCCCTCCGAGACCAGCTCCATTTATCCCTGTCATAAATAGAGCTTTAGTGTGTCGGAAGGAACTGCGGATGCTGGTTTACCCTGAAGATAAGATAACCTGAAAATGCTGGAGTAACTCAGCGGGACAGGCAGCATCTCTGGGGAGAAGGAATGGGTGATGTCTCTTCAGTCTGAAGAAGGGTCTCGAACCGAAACGTCACCCATTCCTTCGCCCCAAAGATGCTGCCTGTCCCGCTGAGTTACTCCACCATTTTGTGTCTAGCTTTAGTGTATCACCTGGTTAAGTTATCATAGAAACATAGAAACATAGAAATTAGGTGCAGGAGTAGGCCATTCGGCCCTTCGAGCCTGCACCGCCATTCAATATGATCATGGCTGATCATCCAACTCAGTATCCCGTACCTGCCTTCTCTCCATACCCTCTGATCCCCTTGGCCACAAGGGCCACATCTAACTCCCTCTTAAATATAGCCAATGAACTGGCCTCAACTACCCTCTGTGGCAGAGAGTTCCAGAGATTCGCCACTCTCTGTGTGAAAAAAGTTCTCCTCATCTCGGTTTTAAAGGATTTCCCCCTTATCCTTAAGCTGTGACCCCTTGTCCTGGACTTCCCCAACATCGGGAACAATCTTCCTGCATCTAGCCTGTCCAATCCCTTAAGAATTTTGTAAGTTTCTATAAGATCCCCTCTCAATCTCCTAAATTCTAGAGAGTATAAACCAAGTCTATCCAGTCTTTCTTCATAAGACAGTCCTGACATCCCAGGAATCAGTCTGGTGAACCTTCTCTGCACTCCCTCTATGGCAATGATGTCCTTCCTCAGATTTGGAGACCAAAACTGTACGCAATACTCCAGGTGTGGTCTCACCAAGACCCTGTACAACTGCAGTAGAACCTCCCTGCTCCTATACTCAAATCCTCTTGCTATGAAAGCCAACATACCATTCGCTTTCTTTACTGCTTGTGCTTTTACAGCATTGTTTAATCTAACTAGCCTTAGCGTGCATCAGCATTACATTTCTGGATAGGAACACGGATATACAGGGAATGGAGGGATTTGGATGATGAGCTGGCAGATAAGAGTTGTTCTTGACATCATGGTTAGCACAGACATTGTGGGCCGAAGGGCCTGATATTGTGCTGCAGAATTCTACATTCTCTTGGCCTCAAGCATACCGCTATTGAGAATAATCTTCCTTTATTTGGTTCGATGATAGACACAAAATGCTGGAGCGACTCATCGAGACAGGCAGCATCTCTGGGGAGAAGGAATGGCCGCAGGAGGCTGGTCAGGATCCAACCTGGGTCTCTGTCGCTGCGAGACAACAGCTCCACCCGCTGCCGCGACACTGTGCCGTGCAATCTGGAATGCAGCGCCCAAAGCAGGTGGTGGAAGCAACTTTCATCATTGTTCAACTTCTGTCAAGGAATACTATACTATACTTCACCCTGGTTAGACCTCATTTGGACTACGCAGTTGCAGCATGGGACCCATACACAAATAAAAACATTTCTTCCATCGAACGTGTCCAAGGACAGGCAGCTCGATTTGTTACTAACGCCTATGAGAGAGAAGCGAGTGTCACCAAACTTCTGAATTCTCTGGGGTGGAACCCTCTCCAAGACAGACGTGAAGCTCACCGTTTGACCTGTTAATGTTAAATGGTCAGCTCGACATAGATTACTAGACCTACACCAAACCCAAACCACTTAGGAGCAGACGAGGGCATTCGATCCAATTTGTGATCCCAGCTACAAAGACAGATGTGTACAGCAATTCGTTCTTCCCCCGCACAATTAAAGCATGGAATAATCTCCACCCAACTATAGTTACCCAACCAGATGCAACTACATTTAAGGTAGCTCTTTCTTCCCAAAAATACCCTTTCTGGCTTAAGTCCTCCCTCCACCACCTCCAGTTTAAATTCCATTTGGAATATTTTGGAGGACCAAGCAACCAAGAACCAAGAAACAGAAGGCAAACAAGAGAAGGAATGAAAGAAGGAACAGAACACGAAGGATGGGGGGTTCCCCGCTGGAATATTGTACATTGGTCGTTTGGTCAGCGCCCTTTATATGGCCACTAAGCAAAGAGTTTCACCGTGACTTGCCACTTGTGACGCTAACGTATTCAATTCAATGTTGCATTAGAACTGGCCAAACTGCTGATGGAATCATTGGAATCGCTAACAAGCCAGGGTGCATCATTCAAATCCATTAAAATGTAGGCACTGATAAATATTGTGCCATTAAACGGCTGAAGACTCTTTAAACCTTAAATCTAATAAAGATGATTTTAAAAAAAAAACATTGGAGACAAGCTCTATGCACCATGACTCCTTTCACTGCCAAGGCACCAGTTCTCAGCTCCCTGAACTCACAAATAGATATAAATTTGGTTTATTTGCAAGCAACCCAGGAGGAATGAAACCATAAAAGAAGACACAGAGTTCTGGAGTTCACAAAATGACAAGTTCATGTGATAGGAGCAAACTTAAATAAAGTCTACTCCGCCGTTCAATCATTGCCGGTCTATCTCTCCCTCCTAACCCCATTCTCCTGCCTTCTCCCCGTAACCCCGGACTCAAGTTCAAGTAAGTTTATTGTCATGTGTCCCTGATAGGACAATGAAATTCTTGCTTTGCTTCAGCACAACAGAACATAGTAGGCATTGACTACAGAACAGATCAGTGTGTCCATACACCATTATATAAAGAGGGAGTTAGATGTGGCCCTTGTGGCTAAGGGGATCAGAGGGTATGGAGAGAAGGCAGGTACGGGATACCAAGTTGGATGATCAGCCATGATCATATTGAATGGCGGTGCAGGCTCGAAGGGCCGAATGGCCTACTCCTGCACCTAATTTCTATGTTTCTATAAATATATACACACATGAATAAATATACCTACTAATTAGACACCCGTACTAATCAAGAATCTATCTATCTCTGCCATAAATATATCCGCTGACTTGGCCTCCACAGCCTTCTGTGGCAAAGAATTCCACAGATTCACCACCCTCTGTCTAAAGAGATTTAGACTGGGCAGGCAGAAGGGCCCGTTTCCGCGTTGTATCTAAGCAAAACTAAAACCAATCTCAACTAAGTGTGGTCTGAAGAAAGGTCTCGACCCGAAACGTCACCTATTCCTTCGCTCCACAGATGCTGCCTCACCCGCTGAGTTCCTCCGGCATTTTTGTCTGCCTTCTACTAAGTGTGACTTTTTTTTTAAGCTGAAAGTTATTCCCCGCGCTAGTGGATTTACACCGCAGGTTTGAAGGCTTTTATTTATAAAAGACAGAATATTAGTTGACCAAGTTTGTGGCGTGAAGATAGCAGGCTCGGTAAATCAGCGGCCTCAACAAACTACTTTGTGGTATCCCATTTCAAAATCAATATGATTAAAAAATGTGTTTACTGCCGTTTGTTCAACAGAGTCGTACATCTAAATGACACTTTATCCACCAAGGTTTGAGGGTGGAGGATTCACAAGAAATGTATATGCATCTCCCCACCACACAGACATGTTCATCCCATCTGCGAGGCATATCAGTGGGTCAGAGCGATGATTCATTGCATCAACAGCCGCCCAGAAGATGTCCCGATGCAGGAACTGTCTCCGTCTAGATTTAACCTCAGAATTAAGCTCTCACGTGGAAGGCGGCACGGTGGCACAGCGGGTAGTGCCGCTGCCTCACAGCGCCAGAGATCCAGGTTCGATCCCGACCTCGGGTGCTGTCTGCGTGGAGTTTGCACGTTCCCCCTATGACCACGTAAATATCCCCCCACATCCCAATGGCGTACGGACTTAAAGGTTTAGTTTAGTTTAGAGATGCAGCATGGAAACAGGTTCTTCGACCCACCGGGTCCGCGCCGACCAGCGATCCCCGCACACTAACACTATCCTACACACACACACACACTAGGGACAATTTTGCATTTACACCAAGCCAATTAACCTACAACCCTGTGTGTCTTTGGAGTGTGGGAGGAAACCGAAGATCTCGGCGAAAACCCACGCAGGTCACGGGGCCCTTCGAGCCAGCACCGCCATTCAATGTGATCATCGCTGATCATCCCCGTTCCTGCCTTCGCCCCATATCCCCTGACTCTGCTATCTGGACTGGTGTGAGAGTCGGCTAATTGGTATTGATGAGAAAACTTAGAGCCAGCATAGACTTGTTCGAGAGGCACAGAGGGGGAGCAGTTAGAGAGCGGGTTTCAGCCCGAAACGTTGCCCATCTCCTTCTCTCCATAGATGCTGCTGCACCCGCTGAGTTTCTCCAGCATTTTTGTGTGCCAGCATAGACTTTATGGGCCGAATGGACTCCATCCACGTTAGGGAATAGGGAAACATGAATTATGAATCTCCAAACATTTCACAGTAATCACCACTCATGCTCTCTCAGCAGAGAAATAAAAATGGAAGCTAATATCTCCCGACCACTTATGAATAAAAGAATTGTGTTACATGAATGCTCCAAACAGAATCACTTTCACAAGAGGCCTCCATTAAGATGAAGAAGAAGGCAGATCTTTGACAAGAGTACGGTGATGTGCTTATAACAATATTCTCCCAGCTCTGCCAGGCCTGGTCTGCTACATCAAAAGCTTGGATGATCATACAAATCTTCCGTAAGTGTTACAAATGGATCGCTACTTGGACAAGTTTCAAAGGCTTCTTGGATAATCCAAACTTTCATCGTAAGGTCGCAGTGTATACAAAAACCCAAGCTCTGACATCAACTCCGACTTCCAGTAACACATCTAGAGGCTTTCAATAGAAGCCCAATATCGGCTGCGTATGAATTGCAACGTTTATTTAGAAACATAGATAGAAACATAGAAATTAGGTGCAGGAGTAGGCCATTCGGCCCTTCGAGCCTGCACCGCCATTCAATATGATCATGGCTGATCATCCAACTCAGTATCCCGTACCTGCCTTCTCTCCATACCCCCTGATCCCCTTAGCCAAAAGGGCCACATCTAACTCCCTCTTAAATATAGCCAATGAACTGGCCTCAACTACCCTCTGTGGCAGAGAGTTCCAGGGATTCACCACTCTCTGTGTGAAAAAAGTTCTCCTCATCTCGGTTTTAAAGGATTTCCCCCTTATCCTTAAGCTGTGACCCCTTGTCCTGGACTTCCCCAACATCGGGAACAATCTTCCTGCATCTAGCCTGTCCAACCACTTAAGAATTTTGTAAGTTTCTATAAGATCCCCTCTCAATCTCCTAAATTCTAGAGTATAAACCAAGTCTATCCAGTCTTTCTTCATAAGACAGTCCTGACATCCCAGGAATCAGTCTGGTGAACCGTCTCTGCACTCCCTCTATGGCAATAATGTCCTTCCTCAGATTTGGAGACCAAAACTGTACGCAATACTCCAGGTGTGGTCTCACCAAGACCCTGTACAACTGCAGCAGAACCTCCCTGCTCCTATATTCAAATTCTTTTGCAATGAAAGCTAACATACCATTTGCTTTCTTTACTGCCTGCTGCACCTGCATGCCTACCTTCAATGACTCGTGTACCATGACACCCAGGTCTCGCTGCATCTCCCCCTTTCCCAATCGGCCACCATTTAGATAATAGTCTGTTTTCCCGTTTTTGCCACCAAAATGGATAACCTCACATTTATCCACATTATACTGCAATTTGTAACATCATATCTGCTGTTAAAATGTTGGCTTTCATTTGAAATCATCGCGATTGCATCTAGCATGAAATGTTCCATTCCTAGTCCCTGTATCCAAGTCTTAGCTGCCTCCAAAATCTTTAAGGACCTGCCCCACTTAGATGATATTTACAGCAACTAGGCTGTTGCCACATGGTTGCCGGGGTGTTGCTCGTATGGTCATGAGTCGTCTCCTCAGTTGCCCAAAGAGTCGTTTTTCTGGTCACCGCTGGATTTTGAAATGTTCAAAACTTTTCAGCGGGACAGTCAGTGGCCGTGGGCTTGTCGCAGCTTGTCTTCTCCTGACGTAGGTGCTATCGTAGGTTGGCATAGGCTGTCGTCAGGATAGCGTTGGTTGTTGCCAGGTGCTGACTTTGGTGAATTCCATTGTCGTAGTGGCCGGCAGTCTCCTAAAAATATCGCCTGAAGGCCCTGTCCCACTTTCACGACCTAATTCATGTCTGTGGGATTCTCTGCCTCAGGTGGAGGCCAGTTCTCGGGATACTTTCAAGAGGGAGCTAGATAGAACTCTTAAAGATAGCGGAGTCAGGGGATATGGGGAGAAGGCAGGAACGGGGTACTGATTGGGGATGATCAGCCATGATCACACTGGCTCAAAGGGCCGAATGGCCTACTCCTGCACCTATTGTCTATTGTCTATGACCTCTGCCGAGTTTGCCCTTGACTTATACTCGCAGCATGGTCGTCACGAGGTCGTAGGAGGCTGTGATACAAGTCGTAGGTACTCGTGGCATCAAGTGGGTCGGGGCGTTTTTCTAGCTCGATGAAAAATGTCCACGAGTAAAAAAGGTGGTGAATTAGGTTGTGAAGGTGGGACAGGCCCTTAAGTCCAGTCACCGGTTTTTCAGCGAACCGCTAAGACTATGACAGTCGCCTAAAAAAATCACCATGTGGGACAGGCCCTTCCCACTCCTCCACCGCTGTTTAAATACTATCCCTGCTTCACCAATAGTAGTTTTAGCTTTAGTTTGAGTTTATGAGATACCGCACGAAAACAGGCCCTTCGGCCCATCGAGTCCGTGCCGACCAGCGATCCCCGCACATTGACACTATTTACGTGTAGAAAATAACGCGATGCTTTCACCTCGTCATTAGTTCTAAGCTTTGTAAAGAATTGTAAAGAACCTTGGTGAGACCACACCTGGAGTATTGCGTACAGTTTTGGTCTCCAAATCTGAGGAAGGCCATTATTGCCATAGAGGTGCAGAGACGGTTCACCAGACTGATTCCTGGGATGTCAGGACTGTCTTATGAAGAAAGACTGGATAGACTTGGTTTATACTCTCTAGAATTTAGAAGATTGAGAGGGGATCTTATAGAAACTTACAAAATTCTTAAGGGGTTGGACAGGCTAGATGCAGGAAGATTGTTCCCGATGTTGGGGAAGTCCAGGACAAGGGGTCACAGCTTAAGGATAAAGGGGAAATCCTTTAAAACCGAGATGAGAAGAACTTTTTTCACGCAGAGAGTGGTGAATCTCTGGAACTCTCTGCCACAGAGGGTAGTTGAGGCCAGTTCATTGGTTATATTTAAGAGGGAGTTAGATGTGGCCCTTGTGGCTAAGGGGATCAGGGGGTATGGAGAGAAGGCAGGTACGGGATACTGAGTTGGATGATCAGCCATGATCATATTGAATGGCGGTGCAGGCTCGAAGGGCCGAATGGCCTACTCCTGCACCTATTGTCTATGTTTCTATGTTTCTATAATCAGTAAACCACAGCCGCATTGGGCAGACGGACAATATGGAATTACTCAGTTTAATAAAAAAACAAAGTTTCTCTAAACTTTAATCATCTTTGGCAGCAAATCAATTTTCTTCAGATAAATTGCACCCATGTACAAATCAGCAGACATTTGTCAAGTGTGGTGTGTCTACTGTGGATAGTGAGTATTCGACACCTCTACCTATCCCTCTCACCAGCTGTATCTCTTTGTTTAGATTTTGCCCTGATAGAACTTTGTGAAATTCCATTATGATGGTTCAAATTAGCGGATAAGTATTTTTGCTCTCAAGAGGTATTCTCTGAATATGTCTGTAAGCACTTAAGTACTGGGCATGGAGGATGTTTAATAGGAAGAGATGATATGAAAAATAAACTTTTGTGAGCAGTAAGTCTCAGTTATGAAGCGAGGGTTGAATCACAAATGATTTTTCACCGGCTGGCAATGTTCAGAATTTAGCGATACAACGCGGAAACTTTGGTCTCCATGGCAACTTTGGTCGTCCTTCGTCCAGCCGAGTCCACGCCGAACATCGCTCGCCCGCTCGCACACTCGCCCCGTGTTATCCCGTTTCGCCATTAACCCACAAACCCGCTGGTCTGGTGACGGGGAGAACGTGCCAACTCCACACAGACAGCACCCGAGGTCAGGATTGAACCCGGGTCTCCGGCGCTGTGAGGCAGCAACTCTACCAGCTGCGCCACCGTGCCGCCCTCGAGGACTTACGTAAGATCTTAGGTAAAATAAGGAGAGAAGGCTGTTCCAGCCCCAATACAGGAATGATGTGGAGACATTTCAGCTTGGATGCTGCAGAATAGCTATGGGTAGAACTGCGGAATAGTCATGGACAGAAAACGCTTGTTGGAGTTGTACACAGCCCACCAAGCAGCGGTAGGGAGGCTGGGGATAGCATCAGAACGGAGACGAGGAAACACTTTTGTTGTGATCAGAGAGTTGTGAGTCTGTGGAATTCTCTGCCTCAGAGGGCGGTGGAGGCCGGTTCTCTGGATGCTTTCAAGAGAGAGCTAGATAGGGCTCTTAAACAAAGAAACATAGAAATTAGGTGCAGGAGTAGGCCATTCGGCCCTTCGAGCCTGCACCACCATTCAATATGATCATGGCTGATCATCCAACTCAGTATCCCGTACCTGCCTTCTCTCCATATCCTCTGATCCCCTTAGCCACAAGGGCCACATCTAACTCCCTCTTAAATATAGCCAATGAACTGACCTCGACTACCCTCTGTGGCAGAGAGTTCCAGAGATTCACCACTCTTTGTGTGAAACAAATTCTTCTCATCTCAGTTTTAAAGGATTTCCCCCTTATCCTTAAGCTGTGACCCCTTGTCCTGGACTTCCCCAACATCGGGAACAATCTTCCTGCATCTATCCTGTCCAACCCCTTAAGAATTTTGTAAGTTTCTATAAGATCCCCTCTCAATCTCCTAAATTCTAGAGAGTATAAACCAAGTCTATCCAGTCTTTCTTCATAAGACAGTCCTGACATCCCAGGAATCGCTGATAGCAATCAGGGGATACGGGGAGTAGGCAGGAACGGGGTACTGATTGGGGATGATCAGCCATGATCACATTGAATGGCAGTGCTGGCTCGAAGGGCCGAATGGCCTACTCCTGCACCTATTGTCTATTGGAACCCTTCCTCAGACTCAGTTGGTTTTCCTGACTCCAATGCACAACAGGGGTGGGAACAGTCAGGGTGAATGGCCGTGGGAGAAAGCATTCTATCAGGTTGCCCCACAGCTTGGATTCTCGATGGCACCTACAACGCGAATGCTCAGAAAAGTTCCAAATGTCAGTTGGAAGGGGCCACGTCACCAACGCCCATCTCTACGGGGAGATTCCACCTGTGACCGAGAAGATCAGATGGAGAAGGATGAGGCTCGCTGGTCACAGCCACCACCACCCAGAGATACCCACAAACAAGGTGGTGTCGTGGGAACTCACCCATGGAAGACATGACCTGGGACGGCCGATCAAGACCATAGACAACAGGTGCAGGAGTAGAGGCCATTCGGCCCTTCGAACCAGCACCGCCATTCACTGTGATCATGGCTGATCATCCCCAATCACTACCCCGTTCCTGCCGTCTCCCCATATCCCCTGACTCCGCTATCTTTAACAGCCCTATCTAACTCCCTCTTGAAAGCATCCAGAGAACCGGCCTCCACCGCCCTCAGAGAATTCCACAGACTCACAACTCTCTGTGTGAAAAAGTGTTTCCTCGTCTCCGTTCTAAATGGCTTACCCCTTATTCTTAAACTGTGGCCCCCGGTTCTGGACCACTCCCCCAACATTGGGAACATGTTTCCTGCCTCTAGCGTGTCCAAACCCTTAACAATCTTATATGTTTCAATAAGATTCCAATTCTCATCCTTCTAAACTCCAGAGTGTACAAGCCCAGCCGCTCCATTCTCTCAGCATATGACAGTCCCGCCATCCCGGGAATTAACCTGGTGAACCTACGCTGCACTCCCTCAATAGCAAGAATGTCCTTCCTCAAATTAGGGGACCAAAACTGCACACAATACCCCAGGTGTGGTCTCACTAGGGCCCTGTACTAGACGACGCTGGAGGCGTTGATGGAAGACGCACGTGTAGAGACAAAATAGGAGCTTACCAGCTGCACGGAGGGCAGGGATGTGTGGGGCGCCCGGCAGAAGCCGTCACCACTGCGCCGCCAATGTTTTCAACGATGATGACTGGGTTTGGGAACAGCTCCAGCTCCATCCAAGACCGCAAGGAAAATGCAGTGAATTGTGGACTGTTGCAGCCCAGACCATCACACAAACCAAACCCCCCTCCCATCGACACCTCACACTGACTCGGCAAGGTCAGCAGCATCATCAAGGACCAGTCTCACCCCGGCCACTCCCTCTTCTCCCCTTTCCCATCGGGCAAGAGGTACAGAAGTGTGAAAACCAACGCACACACCTCCAGATTCAGGGACAGTTTCTTCCCGGCTGTTATCAGGCAACTGAACCATCCTCCCACAACCAAAGAGCAGTGCTGAACTACTATCTACCTCATTGGTGACCATCGGACTATCCTTGATCGGACTTTACTGGCTTTGCCTTGCACTAAACGTTATTCCCTTATCATGTATCTGTACACTGTGAATGGCTCGATTGTAATCATGTATTGTCTTTCCGCTGGCTGGTTAGCATGCAACAAAAGCTTTTCACTGTACCTCGGTACACGTGACAATAAACTCAACTGAAACTGAGACTGTTGGGATTTCTCCAGTGAGAGAAGCAGATCTCCAGGTCTGCGGTGGGAATCAGGGTCTCCAGAAGGGTACAGGGTCTCCCTGTTCTCCCAGACATGTCCCGGCTTGGGTACGGAACATTCTGAAGGGGACGAGTGGGAGGACGAGTAGCCAGAGGAACAGATTGCTACTACACCAGCTGTCTATTATCCAATCCCTCGTCAGTACATTCTGCCATTGAACCCTGACCAACTGTCCAAGAGAAGACTCCCGCTTGTCACCTCTGCTTACATCTGCAAGCTTCTGCCCAATCCCCCTTTAGTGATACAGCGCAGAACCTGGCCCTTCGGCCCACTGAGTCCGCGCCATGCTGTCTCACCCGCTGAGTTTCTTCTCCTCCAGTGCTTCTACGCAGCGGCGGTGGAAAGCAT
This sequence comes from Leucoraja erinaceus, assembly GCF_028641065.1. NCBI lineage: Eukaryota > Metazoa > Chordata > Chondrichthyes > Rajiformes > Rajidae > Leucoraja > Leucoraja erinaceus. The sequence continues at coordinate 81,045 of NW_026576123.1, read as the reverse complement.
CTTGTCCGGGAACATTACCATCTGGTTTGGGAATTGCTCTGCCAAGGACAAGAAGGCTCTGCAGAGAGTAGTGTGTTCGGCCGAACGCACTATGGGAACTTCACTCACCCCCCTGCAGGAACTATACAACAGGAGGTGCAACTCCAGAGCAAACAAAATCATGGGAGACCCCTTCCACCCCTGCAACGGACTGTTCCAGCTGCTACGGTCAGGCAAACGCCTCCGTTGCCATGCGGTGAGAACGGAAAGGTTGAGAAGGAGTTTCTTCCCAGAGGCAATTCGGACTGTAAACGCCTATCTCACCAGGGACTAACTCTACTGAACGTTTTTCCTTCCATTATTTATTATGAATAAGAATATGTGTGTTATGATTGTGTTTATAATTTGTTTGGTTGTTTTGTTGTTTGTCTTTTGCACAAAAGTCCGCGAGCATTGCCACTTTCATTTCACTGCACATCTCGTATGTGTATGTGACAAATAAACTTGACTTGACTTGACTTGAGTTTCTCCACCATTTTTGTCGACCTTCGATTTTTCCAGCATCTGCAGTTCTGTCTTAAACCAATTCTATTCTTGATTTGGGAATCAAGGGACAGAAGATTAGGGATAATATGAGGGGGAACCTCTTTACTCAGAGAGTGGTAGCTGTGTGTGGAATAAGCTTCCAGTGGAAGTGGTGGAGGCAGGTTCGATTTTATCATGTAAAAATAAATTGGATAGGTATATGGACGGGAAAGGAATGGGGGGTTATGGTCTGAGCGCAGGTAGATGGGACTAGTTGAGAGTGTTTGGGACGGACTAGAAGGGCCGAGATGGCCTGTTTCCGTGCTGTAATTGTTATATGGTTATATGGACACACACTAGGGGGCAATTTATAGACCTGTACGTCTTTGGAGTGTGGGACGAAACCGAAGATCTCAGAGAAAACCCACGGGGAGAACATACAAACTCCGTACGAACAGCACCCGCGGTCGGGATCGAACCCGGGTCTCTGACGCTGTGAGGCAGCAACTCTACCGCTGCGCCACCGTGCTACAGATATTCTACTTCTATTTCTCACCATGTGCCCTGTTTTGAAGCCAATCGCCATCCTTGCAATGGTCCATACAGATCCTTTTGTTCAGATATTATTAACAAATCACATCTGAAGGTGTCAGCATTGTTCTGAAACTTAAAAGGGATCTGTACTTTCTGCTTCTTTCCGATACTATGCAACCTTTGTTGGTACATTTGGCACCAAACTATTAATTCATTATAAAAACAGACCACGTAACAACTTTGTATCCAAATGCTGCAATAATGCTAGAACACATTTCTGAACGTTATAACACTTTATAAAACTAAATAACCACTCAGGTCTGAGTGTTAAATAGTCATCTACTTTTCCTTTAAAGAAGTAAATCGTCCTCCTAACATCTATGAGGTTAGACTTTTGTATGGTCGTTCCTCTTTACAAACTTTCTGCTTGCATATTAGAGCAGTGAACTATATTTAGTTTTAGAGATACAGTGTGGAATTGAGTATCGAATATTTATTACGTGTCATTTGAACCTCAATGAGGCTCAAACAAAACTTAATTTCTACAGCCATACAAACAGAGATAATTCCTACAAGACATACAAACAATTCAATTTACACAAACAGGCAATGTCTTTTCTCTCCCCTGCACCAAGGGAAACAGGCCCTTCGGCCCACCAAGTCCATGCCAACCATCGATCACCCGTTCACACTAGTTCTATGCTATCCCACTTTCTCATCCACTCCCTACCCACTAGGGGGCAATTTACAGAGGGGACAATGAACCTACAAACCCGCACGTCTCGTGGATGTGGGAGGAAACCAGAGCCCCCGGAGGAAACCCACGGGGAGAACGTGCAAACTCCACACAGACAGCACCCGAGGTGAGGATCGAACTCTGGTCCCTGGCGCTGTGAGGCAGTGGCTCTACCCGCTGTGCCACCGTGCCGCCCCTATGTTGGGAGCTGAATTAGGAATAGTTTATTGTCAAGTGCTTGCAAGAGGCTAAGGGGAATAAAGTATTTCTGTACCATGCAAGCACTGATCATGATCAGTTTGTCAGAGATCTAAGAACAGTTTGTAAAGAAATGAAGGTTTCCAGAAACTTCCATGAATTCAAACCAATAAATTATTCCTGTGTAAAATACACAAAGAAAAATACTTATATTTGCAACATTCTCTCATCACCATTAGACTGCAAAATGACTTCCAGCCAATAATATACTTAACATTATATTCATTATTGTCACAGGCAAATAGAATCATGTTTTCCACGTTGTGCTTTAGTCCAAAGAGATTCTCAGTTTAGTTTAGAGATACAGTGCGGAAACAGGCCCTTCGGCCCACCGAGTCTTTACCGAACAGCGATCCCCGCACACTAACATTTTTTTACACACATAGAAACATAGAAACATAGAAATTAGGTGCAGGAGTAGGCCATTCGGCCCTTCGAGCCTGCACCGCCATTCAATATGATCATGGCTGATCATCCAACTCAGTATCCCGTACCTGCCTTCTCTCCATACCCCCTGATCCCCTTAGCCACAAGGGCCACATCTAACTCCCTCTTAAATATAGCCAATGAACTGGCCTCAACTACCCTCTGTGGCAGAGAGTTCCAGAGATTCACCACTCTCTGTGTGAAAAAAAAGTCCTTCTCATCTCGGTTTTAAAGGAATTCCCCCTTATCCTTAAGCTGTGACCCCTTGTCCTGGACTTCCCCAACATCGGGAACAATCTTCCTGCATCTAGCCTGTCCAACCCCTTAAGAATTTTGTAAGTTTCTATAAGATCCCCTCTCAATCTCCTAAATTCTAGAGAGTATAAACCAAGTCTATCCAGTCTTTCTTCATAAGACAGTCCTGACATCCCAGGAATCAGTCTGGTGAACCTTCTCTGCACTCCCTCTATGGCAATAATGTCCTTCCTCACATTTGGAGACCAAAACTGTACGCAATACTCCAGGTGTTGTCTCACCAAGACCCTGTACAACTACAGTAGAACCTCCCTGCTCCTATACTCAAATCCTTTTGCAATGAAAGCTAACATACCATTCGCTTTCTTTACTGCCTGCTGCACCTGCATGCCTACCTTCAATGACTGGTGTACCATGACACCCAGGTCTCGCTGCATCTCCCCCCTTCCCAATCTGCCACCATTTAGATAATAACTAGGAACAATTTGCATTTATACCAAGCCAATTAACCTACAAACCTGCACGTCTTTGGAATGTGGGAGGAAACTGGAGCCCCCGGAGAAAAGGTACGCGGGTCACGGGGAGAACGTGCAAACTCCGTACAGACAGCACCTGGAGTCAGGATCGAACCCGGGTCTCCGGCGCTGTGAGGCAGCAACTCTACCGCTGCGCCACCGTGCCACCCCATCGCCTGTTGGAATAATTTAACCGGTTGGACTCATGTTTGTCAGGTGGGATTCGATGCTTGGCCAAAAAAATAGACGGGCAGAAGTTTGTTCCCAGGATGGAAATATCTAAGACTACAGAGCACAGTTTTAAAGGCAGAGGGGCAAAGTGTAAAGGAGACGAGGCGTGTGACTCTACTGCACGGTGGCGCAGCGGTAGAGTTGCTGCCTTACAGCGCATGCAGCGCTGGAGACCCAGGTTCGATCCCGACCACGGGCGCTGTCTTTACGGAGTTTGTACGTTCTCCCCGTGACATGCGTGGGTTTTCTCCGAGATCTTCGGATTCCTCCCACACTCCAAAGACGTGCAGGTTTGTAGATTAATTAGCTTTGTAAATGTAAAAATTGTCCCTAGTGGGAGTAGGATAGTGTTAGTGTGCGGGGATCGCTGGTCGGCACGGACCCGGTGGGCCGAAGGGCCTGTTTCCGCGCTGTATCTCGAAACTAAACTAAACCAAGCCACCGTGCTGCACAAACATTCACATATTGGTTTCAAACAGAGCAGCTTTCACAGAGCAATTACATCTGCAGTTCATAGAAACATAGACAATAGGTGCAGGAGTAGGCCATTCGTCCCTTCGAGCCTGCACCGCCATTCAATATGATCATGGCTGATCATCCAACTCAGTATCCCATCCCTGCCTTCTCTCCGTACCCCCTAATCCCTTTAGCCACAAGGGCCACATCTAACTCCCTCTTAAATATAGCCAATGAACTGTGGCCTTAACTACCTTCTGTGGTAGAGAATTCCACAGATTCACCACTCTCTGTGTAAAAAATGATGTTCTCATCTCGGTCCTAAAAGACTTCCCTCTTATCCTTAAACTGTCACCCCTTGTTCTGGACCTCCCCGAGATCAGGAATAATCTTCCTGCATCTAGCCTGTCCAACCCCTTAAGAATTTTGAAAGTTTCTATAAGATCCCCCCTCAATCTTCTAAATTCTAGCGAGTACAAGCCGAGTCTATCCAGTTCCTCGCTGTACAATCAACCACATTGCAAATGACTGGAAGCCAGACTAGAGGATGCCTGATATTACATTCACTGCAATTTAGAACGATGAGAGAGGATCTTATAGAAATATGTCAAATTCTTAAGATGTGCATGAAGGAACTGCGCAGTAAGGTAGAATTCAGGGACAGTTTCCTCCCAGCTGTTATCAGGAAACGGAACCATCCTCTCACCAACTGGAGTGCGGTCCTGACCTCCTATCTTCCTTAGTGGAGACCCTCGGACTTTCTTTAATCGGACTTTATCTTGCATTGAACGTTATTCCCTTCATCCAGTATCCATACACTGTGGGCGGCTTGATTGTAATCGAGCATTGTCTTTCTGCTGACTGGTAAACGCAGGTAAATGCAGGTACACTCAGGTACACTCAGGTACACGCAGTTACACGCAGTTACACGCAGTTACACGCAGTTACACTCAAGTACACGCAGGTACACGCAGTTACACTCAAGTACACTCAAGTACACGCAGTTACACGCAGGTACACGCAGGTACACTCAAGTACACTCAGGTACACGCGGTTACACGCAGGTACACGCGGTTACACGCGGGTACACTCAGGTACACGCAGTTACACGCAGTTACACGCAGTTACACGCAGGTAAGGTAAGATAATCTTACGGAAGGAAAGCTAAGATAAGCTAAACTAAGCTAAAAGAAGCTGATAAACTATGTTAAAATAAACTAAGCCGAGATGAGCTAAAATAAGATAAGATGAACTAAAATAAACGAAATTACGCTAATATAAACTACAATAATCTGAGATAATCTGAGATAAACTAAAAAAGGCTAGGATACACTAAACTAAGCTGTGACAGGTAACATTATAGATCTTTGACTTCCAAGACTGAGCATTGCTGCTTCAACCCCCCCGGCACACCGATCAATACCAGCGGCTGCCGCACTACCCGCTGCATTGTGTTTTCACAGAACTAAATAAATGTTCTCTGTTCTCTCAGACGGATATCCATTTGCCCCGTGGCGTTGCCAGAGAAAGAGTTACTCCAGCAGTTTGTGTCTATCGCAAGAAAGTCAAGTGTTTTACTGTCATATGTCCCGATATGTTCTTCATTAGTGCGGGCGTCTGGGGTTATGGGGAGAAGGCAGGAGAATGGGGTTAGGAGGCAGAGATCAGCCATGATTGAATGGTGGAGTAGACTCGATGGGCCGAATGGCCTAATACTACCCCTATCACTTATGACATCCCCACTCCTCCCACAATCCAGTACAAACGTTTTGCCATTCAAGCTTGTGATGATTACAGCTGAAAATAAAAGTAGATCACTTATGGAATCAAAGTTAGGGAGTCATCCAGCACGGAAACAGGCCATTCGGCCCAAGCTGTCCATGATGCCCCCTCTAAGCTAGTCATGTGTCCCTCTAATCTTCTCCAATCCATGTCCATGTCCAAGTGTCCATTAAACACAGTTATAGTCCCTGCCTCAACTATCTCCTCCAGCAGCTCGTTCCTTACACCCACTACCCTCTGTGTGAAAAAAGTTGCCCCTAACTTTCCTGCAGCCCCTGCCCCACGGTGCTGGTTTACCCAAGATTTAAAAAAAAAATCAAACTCGTGGTACCTCATCACGAGTATTTTTTTACTCTTGGAAATGTTTCACACAGTTGAAAAAACTTCACGAGGGGAGAGGGGTAGGATAGGGTTGGGGGAGTAGGCTAGTAGGGCAGGGTGGACATCCACATGACCACCCACACTGTATGGATAAGGGTGACTAGGTCGCCACAAAGTGCTGGAGTCACTCAGCGGGACAGGCAGCAACTCTGGAGAGAAGGAATGGGGGGACGTTTCAGGTCTTTAGACTCCAGTCTGCCTGGCCCGCTGAGTTACTCCAGCATTTTGTATCTTCCTTCGGTTGAAGCCGGCATCTGCAGTTCCTTCCTACACAAGATTGGGTGGGTGGTGTCCACTTACCGGCGGGAGAGGCCGACGCCGGAGTCTGACCCTCGGTGTCATTCTGGGTCTCTTGGGAGATCACGTCCAATAGTCCACGTGTGTCGTCGGCGGGGTTTTCCCCCTGGGACCCCGGCTTGTGGTCAACGTCGCTGGGGTCAACGTCGCTGGCTTCAACATCCATCCCAGTGCAGGGGCGAAGTCAGCAAGGCTGGAAGTCTGCATGTGCAGTGGGCACAGAGAGAGACAGGGAGGGAGACAGAGAGGGGGAGACAGAGAGGGGGAGACAGAGAGGGGGAGACAGAGAGAGAGACAGAGATACACACAGAGAGACAAAGAGAGACAGAGAGAGACAGACAGAGACACAGAGGGAGAGACAAAGGGAGACACAGTGAGAGACAGAGAGACACAGAGAGAGACAGACAGAGACACAGAGGGAGAGACAAAGGGAGACACAGTGAGAGACAGAGAGACACAGTGAGAGACAGAGAGACACAGAGAGAGACAGACAGAGACACAGAGGGAGAGAGTCGGAGAGACAGAGAGACAGAGAAAGGTAGAGACACACAGAGAGAGACACGGAGTGGGAGACAGAGAGTGTGAGAGAGAGGGACACAGTGAGAGAGCAAGAGAGGGACACAGAGAGAGAGAGAGAGAGAGTCGGAGAGAGAGACACAGAGAGAGAGACACGGAGTGGGAGACAGAGAGTGTGAGAGAGAGGGACACACACACACAGAGGAAGGGTATCCCCGAACGTGAAACTACTGTGGTGGTAAGTTTCACTTGAAATCCACACTGTCAGACAAGAGGCGAGTCTGGAGCAACCACTCCCCCTGGCCCAGTACAAGTCTCTCCCTCTCCCTCTCTCAAACACTTTCACGCCGGGGTGGGGTCAAGGCTTCCCCAGTTGAACAAATACCAATGTAGTGTGGAGGCCGGCGAGACGAGATGAGACGCGGCGGTCGAGTGAGCGATCTCACACACACACACGCTGTTGCTGAGATCACAATGGGGCGAGCCTGTGACCTAGCCGGCGAATGCGAAAACTTTTTTAGTTGTGTCGGAAGGAACTGCAGATGCTGGTTTACACCGAAGATAGACCGCAAAATGCTGGAGTAACTCAGCGGGACGGGCAGCATCTGTGGAGAGAAGGGATGGATGATGTTTCGGGTCGAGACCCTTCTTCAGACTGTCTGTCTGTTTCTGATTCTATTCACTTGCACATGCGATACTTGTACTGAACACAGAATGTTCAGTGTTTAAGAAGGAACTGCAGATGCAGAATGTTCAGTAAAATGTCACAGTCCCCGGCTACATGTGGCAATAAGGAGAGCAGCGTTGAATATGAGGAATGAGCTGCCAGAGGAGGTAGTTGAGGCAGGGACTATAAACCACTCTTGTGCAGGAAGGAATTGCAGATGCTGGTTTACACCGAAGATAGACACAAAATGCTGGAGTAACTCAGCGGGACAGACAGCATCTCTGGAGAGAATGAATGGGTGACGTTTCGGGTCGAAGCCCCTCTTCAGACAGAGTCAGGAGAGAGAGAGTCTAGAGTTTCTAAAGAAACACAAAGACGGGATTGTGTTTTAGACTAGGGGAGCTGAAAACTATGGAACACAAAGAACTGCCGGTGCTAGATAATACACGAACAGACAAAAAGTTTTTAAGGCAGAGATGGATAGATTCTTTATTAGTATGGGGGTCAGGGGTTATGGGGAGATGGCAGGAGAATGGGGTTAGGAGGGAGAGATAGATCAGCCATGATTGAATGGTGGAGTAGACATGATGGGCCGAATGGCCTAATTCTGCACATCTATATAACTAAAAGTCTCATCTTGACCACTTCCTGTCTATATTGTTAATTGATTTTAGAAAAAATGCTACCATACATCGCTATGATTGTTGGCCATCGTCCTCCTCCGCTGAGGCAGCCCCGAGGATTTTTCCCATCGATGAAAAATAAAAAAGTTATGAATGTTTAAAAAATCTTGAGATCAGCTGATTGATCCTCTCGCCTGTCAATCACCGTAATGAAGGTAATGCCCCTTCGGCGGGGTGGGGGCAGGACTATATAACCCCGGTTGCCTGGACATGAGTCAGTCACTCTGGAAGATCGCGAGGGAAAAGCCACAACTGTGATTCTAAGCTGTGAATCAACTGAACTGTGAGTCTGCAATGTACTAGCAATAAATGATGTGTTAGCCCTTAATGAAAATGCAATAAGTTGTTTGGCCTGCCCTGTGCTTTTGCTTTGCCTTTGCTTTGCTTGACCTCACCTGAAATGAAACCAAATGGATTGTATATTGTTGGCTTGTCCCGCCTTCCCTGTGATTGACTTGACTTGAAATGGATTGAAATGGATTGTTGGCCCTGCACTAACTTGACTTGACGACCCACAACACCCATGCTAACGAAGGTGTCGGGGGTTATGGGGAGAAGGCATGAGAATGGGGTTAGGCGGGAGAGATAGACCAGCCATGATTTAATGGTGGAGTAGACTCGATGGGCTGAATGGCCTAATTCTGTCCCTATCACTTATGACATGGCAATGCTGAGAACTATATTGTGTACCATTGAGGAAGGACATTATTGCCATAGAGGGAGTGCAGAGAAGGTTCACCAGACTGATTCCTGGGATGTCAGGACTGTCTTATGAAGAAAGACTGGAGACAGAGACTTGGTTTATACTCTCTAGAATTTAGGAGATTGAGAGGGGATCTCATAGAAACTTACAAAATTCTTAAGGGGTTGGACAGGCTAGATGCAGGAAGATTGTTCCCGATGTTGGGGAAGTCCAGGACAAGGGGTCACAGCTTAAGGATAAGGAAGAAATTCTTTAAAACCGAGATGAGAAGAACTTTTTTCACACAGAGAGTGGTGAATCTCTGGAACTCTCTGCCGCAGAGGGTAGTCGAGGCCACAGTTCATTGGCTATATTTAAGAGGGAGTTAGATGTGGCCCTTGTGGCTAAGGGGAGCAGAGGGTATGGAGAGAAGGCAGGTACGGGATACTGAATTGGATGCTCAGCCATGATCATATTGAATGGCGGTGCAGGCTCGAAGGGCCGAATGGCCTACTCCTGCACCTAATTTCTATGTTTCTATGTTACTGGCAGTAGCTGGTTAGTTGTCCATTGTCGGGAGTGAAGAAAGTCAAACCCGCTGAGTTACTCCAGCAATTTGTGTCTCTATTTGGTTTAAATATCCATGATGTTTGTCGCTGGATATGTTCGGAAAGATCTCCATTTATATCATTAATGTTGCTAAGTGTTACAAATTATTAATTTTTACTGGATGCACAGAAAGGCAGCTAATGTTTTCTGCCTATTCCAATGAAGGGGAAGTGGATGCCTGGTCTGCCGAGACCAAGCTGACGTCTCGAGAGATGTTGTCGACATTATTGGTTGCCGAGAAATAACTTAACAAATAAATCCTGATTTTATTTCACTAATGTAGTTCCCACCAGGGTCTGCTGCTGACACAAAGAAGAATTAACATGAAAAATACATTACGCTAATGGAAATGTATATACGGTGTCAGTAGACAATAGGTGCAGGAGTAGGCCATTCGGCCCTTCGAGCCAGCACCGCCATTCTATGTGATCATGGCTGATCATCCACAATCAGTACCCCGTTTGTGCCTTCTCCCCATATCCCCTGACTCCGCTGTTTTTAAGAGCCCTATCTAGCTCTCTCTTGAAAGTATCCAGAGAACCGTCCTCCACCGCCCTCTGAGGCAGAGAATTCCACAGACTCACAACACTCTGTGAGAAAAAGTGTTTCCTCGTCTCCGTTCTAAATGGCTTGCCTCTTATTCTTAAACTATGGCCCCTGGTTCTGGACTCCCCCAACATCGGGAACGTGTTTCCTGCCTCTAGTTTGTCCAAACCCTTAATAATCTTATATGTTTCAATAAGATTCTCTCTCATCTTTCTTTTCTCTACATGGTAAGTTAATGAGATCCAATGTGTAGGAAAGAACTGCAGATGCCAGTTTAAATCGAAGATAGACACCAAATGCTGGAGTAACTCAGCTATACAGGCAGCATCTCTGGGGAGAAGGAATGGATGACGTTTTGGGTCAAGAAGTCTGAAGAAGGGTCCTGAGCTGAAACATCACAATTCTTTCTCTCCAGAGATGCTGCCTGACCCACTGCCTTAACAATACCCATTGACTGTTCTACTCAGGATAAAAGAGCCTTTATTTATTATTTATTATCCCTGTGCATGGTTGGGTGGAGGAGATTTGAAGCTCATCTCTGTTTTGTTGCGTGGTATTAATTGGATGGAAATCAATTTTAAGTGTAGAGAGAGGCCCAATATTTGACTGGTCAGAAACCATTTGTCCTGCATTTTATGCACATGCAGTTTTCACTGTGGAAATATGAAGTTGAGCATTTCTCTTCAGGGACTTATCACAATCATCATATTAATAATTTAACTCTACAACCAACGTTTTAGCTGACGACGTGTCTTGGCAAAAGGTTTCTTGTAATGAAAATTAAAGTGAGGATGGTTCAAACAATCTTGCAAAGGAACTTATAAATAGTATATATTTTGGACGATTAACTTTACCATTCTTCCTGTTTGCTTTAAATCTTAATTTACTTCATTTGCCCCAATTTCAAAGCATTTCATCTTAAAGATAACGGAGTCAGGGGACATGGGGAGGAGACAGGAACGGGGTACTGATTGGGGATGATCAGCCATGATCACATTGAATGGCGGAGCTGGCTCGAAGGGACAGATGTCGCCCACAAGAGTCGTATCGTTTTTCTGGTCCCTGCTGGATTTTCAACATGTTCAACATTTTTTGGCGTCAGTGGGTTTGATGCCAATTAACTTACAAACCTGTACGTATTTGGAGTGTGGGAGGAAAACCAGAGATCCCGGGGAAAACCCACACAGGTCACGGAGAGAAGGTACAAACTCCGTACAGACAGCACCCGTAATCAGGATCGAACCCGCTGTGAGGCAGCAACTCTAGCGCTGCGCCACCGTGCTGCCACAAATTTAGTGGCGTGGGACTTCAGACCTCTCCGTACCTCCAGCACAAGGATAGTAGAAACATAGAAACATAGAAATTAGGTGCAGGAGTAGGCCATTCGGCCCTTCGAGCCTGCACCGCCATTCAATATGATCATGGCTGATCATCCAACTCAGTATCCCGTACCTGCCTTCTCTCCACACCCCCTGATCCCCTTAGCCACAAGGGCCACATCTAACTCCCTCTTAAATATAGCCAATGAACTGGCCTCAACTACCCTCTGTGGCAGAGAGTTCCAGAGATTCACCACTCTCTGTGTGAAAAAAGTTCTTCTCATCTCGGTTTTAAAGGATTTCCCCCTTATCCTTAAGCTGTGACCCCTTGTCCTGGACTTCCCTAATATCGGGAACAATCTTCCTGCATCTAGCCTGTCCAACCCCTTAAGAATTTTGTAAGTTTCTATAAGATCCCCTCTCAATCTTCTAAATTCTAGAGAGTATAAACCAAGTCTATCCAGTCTTTCTTCATAAGACAGTCCTGACATCCCAGGAATCAGTCCCAATAGTTATTGGGAAGAAAGCATGGGCTGGATGGTGGTACTCCTTGACGATGGGTGCGTGGACCTTCATGTTCTTCCTCCAGAGATGCTCCCAATATATTGGTGAATGTAAAACACACCATGCAAGTGAAAGAGAGAACAAAGATCCTCTGACCATTGCAACATTTTAAACTCGCAACACAATGCAGACAGTTGCCGCCTTACAGCTCCAGAGACTCGGGTTTGATCCCGACTGTGTGTGTGTGTGTGTGTGTGCTGTCTATAAAGAGTTTTCACGTTGTAGGTTAAATGACTTCTGTAAATTGTATCTAGTGTGTGAGATAGAACCCGTGTGATACTAAACTAAACTAAAATCTCTAAACACCATTTACAAAATGAATCAATCTGTGTAAAAAAAGCGGGTCTGAAGAAGGGTCACCTATCCATTTTCTCCACAGATGCTGCCTGACCCGCTGAGTTACTCCAGCACTCTGTGAAACGTCACCTATCCATATTCTCCACAGATGCTGCCTGACCCGCTGAGTTACTCCAGCACTCTGTGAAACGTCACCTATCCATATTCTCCACAGATGCTGCCTGACCCGCTGAGTTACTCCAGCACTCTGTGAAACGTCACCTATCCATGTTCTCCACAGATGCTGCCTGACCCGCTGAGTTACTCCAGCACTCTGTGAAACATCAACTATCCACGTTCTCCACAGATGCTGCCTGACCCGCTGAGTTATGGTGCAGCAGCATCTATGGAGCGAAGGAAATAGGCAACGTTTCGGGCCGAAACCCTTCTGGAAATAGGCAACGTTTCGGGCCGAAACCCTTCTGGAAATAGGCAACGTTTCGGGCCGAAACCCGGAAGGGTTTCGACCCGAAACGTTACCTATTTCCTTAGCTCCACAGATGCTGCTGCACCCGCTGAGTTACTCCAGCACTCTGTGAAACGTCACCTATCCATGTTCTCCACAGATGCAGCCTGACCCGCTGAGTTACTCCAGCACTCTGTGTCTCTTTTATTCTGTGAACCAGCGTCTGCAGTTCCTTGAATCCAGGGTTATTTATCATCTTGTTTGAATAAAAAGCGTATTTTATCTGACAGATTTAGGACGGAGCTCCTTTACAGTCTCTTCAAAGTTCATTGTTATTCTTAAGAAAGCGTTCTCTGAATTCCTTCTGGACTTATTGACGAACTTCAATACTGAATCACGTTTCGCATTGTTTTCTGAATGCTTTTCATTTTGATTCTTGACGTTATGTTTGTGAGATTTTGAATTGTTATTAATCCACAAACACATCCATAGTTTTTTTTTGATATAATATCAGCCCATCCATCAGAATACAGCATGATCACACTTCAAAGGAATACGTTAGCAGCATGGTGGTGCAGTGGGTAGAGTTGCTGCCCCACAGCGCCAGAGACCCGGGTTCGATCCTGACTACAGGTGCTGTCTGTACGGAGTTTGTACGTTCTCCCCGTGACCTGCGTGGGTTTTCTCCGGGCGCTCTGGTTTCCTCCCACACTCCAAAGACGTACAGGTTTGTTGGCTAATTGGCTTTGGTAAAAATTGTAAATTGTCCCCAGTGTGTGTTGGATAGTGTTAGTGTGCGGGGATCGCTGGTCGGCGCGGACTCGGTGGGCCGAAGGGCCTGTTTCCGTGCTGTATCTCTAAACTAAAAGTCCAAAGTATTCCACATTCAGACATTGTGCAGCACATATTGTACTGAAACATTGTCAGTGATATCTACCAAGCGCAGTTTATTCAATCTAAAACGTTAGAACATTTTGAACTTTGTTATTATTAGCATCGTGAATGTGGATATTTTACAATCAATCATATACTGAATGAAAGATTAAACAAAATTTGTTGTAGCTAGTAAGAAATGGCATGGAATGCCAGAGAAATAAGAATCAATCCACTTTAGTTGCCACATATAAACACAGAGTGCTGGAGTAACTCAGCGGGTCAGGCAGCATCTGTGGAGAACATGGATAGGTGACGTTTCACAGAGTGCTGGAGTAACTCAGCGGGTCAGGCAGCATCTCTGGAGAACATGAATATGTGATGTGAAAAAGAATCCTGATCTGAAACGTCACCTATCCATGTTCTACAGAGATGCTGCCTGACCCGCTGAGTTACTCCAGCCATTCGTCTTTTCTTTTGTAAACCAGCATTTACCGTTCTTTGTATCAGAGAGATACAGCATGGAAACAGGCCCTTCGGCACACCGAGTCCATGCAGGCCAATGATCACTCGATACACTGGCACTAAAGGGTCTGTCCCACTTGTGTGTCCTTGGTACGCAAATTACACGACCCCGTGGTCGTGTTGAGGCGTACGGGCATCGTATGGCCGCGCGGGGCCGGTCCCACTGAGATGCGCGGAGGGGTATGTCATTGTGCGCGACATCGCGCGGGGCTCCGAAATGTTTGTAGCGAACAAAATCTTCGCGTGCCAACGGCCTGTCGCGGAGCTGACGGCCAAAGTGGGACAGGCCCAAGACCTTCAACAGCAGCAGAAGCAGCAAACGATCGGCGAGCTCGGCCTGGGGCTCACGGCCGTTGCGGTCCGGATCCGCCCCCACTTCTACTCCCAGAGCGGGGCCAAGAAAATTGAAGATAGACACAAAATGCAGGAGTAACTCAGCGGGACCGGCAGCATCTCTGGAGAGAGAAGCAATGGGTGACGTTTCGGGGCAAGACCCATCTTTTCAGACTGAAGAAGAGTCCCGACACGGAACGTCACCCATTGCTTCTCTCCAGAGATGCTGCCGGTCCCTCTGAGTTACCCCTGCATTTTGTCTCCATCTTCAAATGACGTCACGCGCTCCAGACGGCTGTGCGGGCGGATGAAATCGCGCGCGACCTTCGTGGGACCGTCGCGGCTCGAGGTCGCGAAATTTGCGTGCCAAGGACACGTAAGTGGGACAGGCCCTTAACCTACACACTGGGGACAATTTACAATTTGCAGAAGCCAATTAACCTACAAACCTGCACGTCTTTGGAGTGTGGGAGGAAACTGCAGCACCCGGAGAAAACCCACGGGGTCACAGGGAGAACGTGCAAACTCCAAACAGACAGCACCCGTCAAACCCGGGACTCTGGCACTGTGTGGCAGTAACTCTACTGCTGCGCCACCGTGCCACTCCGCGTTTCAAAACAATACCATTGTTACTGGGCAGCTTCATCTCAAATATTAATTACATCCTCAATATATTGTATTGTCTAAACATTAATTTGCTGTAACACCATTAAATTGAATTAGAATTTACAGGGCGGGGGGGAAACGATAGATTTAATTTTACTGCAGTGAATATAAAATGATGATCCTGAAGTTATGATGTGATGAAAATACAAATGAAGATCGGACATAGCAACGGAAAATCTATTAGACTGAAGATGTATTTCATAACATTTTTGGGTCTATATTTAAAACATTCTACTGGAAATGTCTGAGATTTTATGATATGCTGCCTATATTCTCCAAATATTGATAATAATCTTCTATAAGAAGAAATTTGGAAACTGTGTATACCGAGTTCCTGTATTGATTATTGGTATCAAGTCTATAGGTAATTCGTCCATTTACTTAAGGGGCTGTCCCACTTGGGCGACCTAATTGGCGAGTTTTGAAGAGTTTGGGGAAAATGACATGTTGAAGACCTCCTTCAACTATGATGAAGATTATCTTCGACTTCCCTCGATTATCTTCGACTAACATGCCGACCTACTACGACCTACTTCGACTAAACCTATGAGTAAAAAAAAGTATCGATTTTTTTCCATGGCGACCTTTTTTTACCCGCGAGCATTTTTTTAACACATTGGGAAAAAAACCCGCCATGACTTAGCTGAGACCTCGAGTACGCGGAGACCACTCTCGAGCATGAAGGAGTTATGAAGACCTCCTACGACCTCGTGTCGACCGTGCTGCGAGTACGAGTCGAGGGCAAACCCCAGTACTCGCGGATTAGGTTGCCCAAGTGGGACAGGCCCTTTGGGTAGCTTAGAGCAGAACGGTGGCGCAGCGGTAGAGTTGCTGCCTTACAGCGCCAGAGACCTGGGTTCGATCCTGACTACGGGTGCTGTTTCTACGGAGATTTTACCTTCTCCCCGTGACCTGCGTGGGTTTTCTCCGGGATCTCCGGTTTCCTCCCACACTCCAAATTTGGACACGTTTGTAGGTTGATTGGCGGGGTGTAAAATTGTAAATTGTCATCAATGTGGGTAGGGTAGTGTCACGGTGCGGGGATCACTGGTCAGTGTGGACTCAATGGGCCGAAGGGCCTGTTTCCATGCTGTATCTCTAAAACTAAAAACTAAGCTTCCAACCTAACGATGTTTTAGTTTTTAAGAAGGAATTGCAGCTGCTGGAAAATCGAAGGTACACAAAAATGGTGGAGAAACTCAGCAGGTGCAGCAGCATCTATGGAGCGAAGGAAATAGGCAACGTTTCGGGCCAAAACGCTTCTTCTCTCCTTCTCTCCTTATCTCACACTTTCTGTCTTCTGTAATTCTGCCAGAGGGTGGTGAATATGTGGAATTTTTGCCACAGACGGCTGTGGAGGACAAGTCAGTGGATATTTTTAAGGCAGAGATAGATAGATTCTTGATTAGTGCAGGTGTCAGCGATTATGGGGAGAAGGCAGGAGAATGGGGTTAGGAGGGAGAGATCGATCAGCCATGATTGACTGGCGAAGTAGACTTGATGGGCCGAATGGCCTAATTCTGCTGCTATCACTTGATGAATATATCATCTTTGCATCTTTTCTCAACTCTCACCAGTAAGATCTGGATTTTGAGGCACTCGGGTGTCATGGAGATTGGACTTTGGAGTAAGAACATCCTTGATCTTATTGATTGGCAGAGCAAACTTGCAGGAGTCATGTACCTCTTGCTTTGATAGCTTATGCTTTTAGATCAGATGGAACTATTCTCAATTATTAACTGAAGAGCATGCGGTTAATATCTCACGTTCGACTGTTCCGAAATCTGATGTGGGCATGTTGCAGATGTAATCAATGTTTAAGCAAATGATAAAATAGCTGGTAGACGCAAGGAACTGCAGGTACTGGTACATGGAAAAAACGCACAAAGTGCTGGAGTAACTCAGTGGGTCAGGCAGCATCTGTGGAGAACATGGATAGGTGACGTTTCACAGAGTGCTGGAGTAACTCAGCGGGTCAGGCAGCATCTGTGGAGAGAAGGAATGGGTGACGTTTCGGGTCGAGTCCCTTCTTCAGACTGATGTGGAGATGGGGGAGGGGCGGGAACCCGCCCCTCCCCCACCTCCACATCAGTCTGAAGAAGGGTCTCGACGTCAGTCTGAAGAAGGGTCGTCAGGTAGGCATCGTGGCATTTACACTAGCAACCCAGCCACTTCTCTGCCGGAGATGAGAACAAAAGTGGACACGGAGTGCTGGAGTAACTCAGCGGGTCAGGCAGCATCTGTGGAGAACATGGATAGGTGACGTTTCACAGAGTGCTGGAGTAACTCAGCGGGTCAGGCAGCATCTGTGGAGAACATGGATAGGTGACATTTCACAGAGTGCTGGAGTAACTCAGCGGGTCAGGCAGCATCTGTGGAGAACATGGATAGGCGACGGATTCCACGGGTTCACCACCCTCTGACTAACTACATATCTCCTCAGGTAGACACAAAATGCTGGAGTAACTCAGCGGGTGAGGCAGCATCTGTGGGGATAAGGAATTGGCGATGTTTCAGGTCGAAATCCCCCTTCTGAAGAAGGGTCTCGAACCGAAACGTCGCCAATTCCTTCTCTCCACAGATGTTGCCTCACCCGCTGAGTTACTCCAACATTTTGTGTCTACCTTCGATTTGCCAGCATCTGCAGTTCTTGCTTATACATTTCTCCTCATCGCCTTCCTAAAAGAACGTCCTTTAATTCTGAGGCTGTGACCTCTAGTCCTAGACTCTCCCACTAGTGGAAACATCCTCTCCACATCCACTCTATCCAGGCCTTTCCCTATGTTTCAATGAGGTCCCCCCTCATTCTTCTAAACTCCAGCGAGTACAGGCCCAGTGCCGACAAACGCTCATCATAGGTTAAGCCACTCATTCCTGGGATTTTTACATGGTATATTTATGAGAATCATCCCAGGAATGACTGGGTTATCGCATGATGAGTGGTTGACGGCACTGGGCCTCTGCTCGCTGGAGCTTAGAAGAATGAGGGGGGACCTCATTGAAACATAGGAAAGGCCTGGATAGAGTGGATGTGGAGAGGATGTTTCCACTAGTGGGAGAGTCTAGGACCAGAGGTCACAGCCTCAGAAGAAAAGGACGTGCCTTTAGAATGGAGATGTGGAGGAATTTCTTTAGCCAGAGGGTGGTGAATCTGTGGAATTCTGTGGAGGCCAAGTCAGTGGGGAAAAAGCGGAGAATGATAGGTTTTTGATTAGGCAGGGTCAGTCAAAGGTTGCGGGAAGAAGTCTGAAACATGGGGTTTGAGAGGGAAAAATAGATCGGCCATGATTGGATGGCGTAGTAGAGTCGATGGGCTGAATGGCCTAATTCTACGCCCGTGTGTCACGGTCTTGTTTGTTGCGATCTCCGGCAGAGCTAGTGCCGTACTGAGCAGCGATGGAGCAAGGGCCTGTTCCGCTTGGCCGTCATTCGCACACGCCATTTACGCGACCTGCTAGCGTGTGGGCAGCGCGGGACAGGCGCATAGAGGGGTGTGGAGGAGTGCGGACTTTGTCCTGCATGAAATCTTCGCTCGCCACCGGCCTGTCACGTAACTGACGGCCAAATTGGGACAGGCCCAAGACCCTGGCACGATGCAACGTCTCACCTCCAACAGAAGAAGCGGGCAAACGATCGGCGAGCTCGGCCTGGGGCTCACGGCCGTTGCGGTCCGGATCCGCCCCCACTCCCACTCCCAGAGTGGGGCCAAGACGATTGGAGATACACACAAAATGCTGGAGTAACTCAGCGGGGCCGGCAGCATCTCTGGAGAGAAACAATGGGTGACGTTTCGGGTCGAGACCCTTCTTTCAGACTGAAGAAGAATCTCGACACAAAACGTCATCCATTCCTTCTCTCCAGAGACGCTGCCGGTCCCGCTGAGGTACTCCGACCATCGCACATCAGTCACTACCGGCCTGTGACGTAAATGACGGCCAAGTGGGACAGGCCCTTCAGGGAAGGTTGCTCTGTAGGGTGAGATTGGTTGGGGATGTGCCAAGAGTCCTTTGTCTTCAGTGGAAGGAGAAGCATCGCGGCATCTGCTGGCATCGAGACAAATTGCTGCCGATATTCACACCGTGGAACTTGGAGTTTAGACGTAAGCAGGAAAGAAAAAGTAAATAATTGAAAAGGGATATTGCATTCTGATCCATGTAATTCCATGTCAAACGGGCACATTTTAACTGAGCTATAGGTAAGAATTTTGAATCGATCGTGATGGAGGCATTGGGGCTGACATCTATCTAGTGAGCAAGCTCAGCATGAGCATGTCCAAGGCAATAATACAAAGCAAAGCTTAGTAATGGTCTCTGAGGGGAAAAGAAAGGCTTGTAGGAAGATTCAGATATTCATGCACTGGTCTAAGATCCTGCTTGGATGGCACGGTGGCGCAGCGGTAGAGTTGCTGCCTCGCAGCGCCAGAGACCCAGGTTCGATCCCGACTACGGGTGCTGTCTGCGCGGAGTTTGCACGTTCTCCCCGTGACCCGCGTGGGTTTTCTCCGGGTGCTCCAAAGTCGTGCGGGTTTGAAGGATAGTTGGATTCATAAAAATGTATAAGTTGTCCATAGTATGTGTAGGATAGTTCTATTTTTAGATTGATAGATTCTTGATGAGTACGGGTGTCAGAGGTTATGGGGAGAAGGCAGGGGAAGATATATATTTTTTTCCCATACAAAATGCTTTTATTCAGAAGAAACAAATGATACAAAGTAGTAACACGATCAACGGACGCCAAAGAACGCATTTTACAAAGTTATCAAATTAAAATATTTACATTTTTATCAACAATCCATTCGACCTCCCGCAGTGACCAGTGTCCACGGAACGCCTCTAGAGCCACCGTGGACACAGCGTGCTCCCTCGCCAGGGAAGGAGAATGGGGTTGGGAGGGAGAGATAGATCAGCCATGATTGAATGGCGGAGTGGACTCGATGGGCCGAATGGCCTGAATCTGCTTCAATAGGGTGATTTCACTAAAGGTCACTGGAGCGTAGATCCGCACCCACGTGACCAAAATTCTCAAGTGGAGGACACTCGAGGGTTCGGTACATGTTAGTGGATGGGAAAAAACGCATTTTCCCACCCGTTAAAAACATAGAAAACGGCGAGGTTGTGAGCTGCAATTTACTGTGCCAGTCGGGGTGACCGTGAGGCACAGCTACCTAGATTTACAGGGGAAAAAAACGATAGCAAGTAAGGTAAATTCAAGAGGGAACTGAAGGTGCCAAACCGGCGGAAATGAACAGCCGACATTTGCCGTGGATATTTACAGGTCCAAAATATCGGGAATTATCGCGTTTGATCGCTGAAATTCATCAAAAGTAAGGCATTATTAACTCTTTTGATAAATTCAGCGAGCAAACGCGATAATTCCCGAGTAAATATCCACGGCAAATGTCGGCTGTTCATTTCCGCCGCTTTGGCACCTTCAGTTCCCTCTTGAATTTACCTTACTTGCTATCGTTTTTTTCCCCTGTAAATCTAGGTAGCTGTGCCTCACGGTCACCCCGACTGGCACAGTAAATTGCAGCTCACAACCTCGCCGTTTTCTATGTTTTTAACGGGTGGGAAAATGCGTTTTTTCCCATCCACTAACATGTACCGAACCCTCGAGTGTCCTCCACTTGAGAATTTTGGTCACGTGGGTGCGGATCTACGCTCCAGTGACCTTTAGTGAAATCACCCTATAGCTTATGACCAACATTGAGGGCAAGACGGGGAAAGGCACATTTGCGATTTTAAAAAAAAGCTTGCATATGTTGACAGATAAACCTTCCATTTGATCAGCGTCACCAGCTTATCCTTAAGAACATACCATAAGAGGTAAAACCTGTCTTAGTGATTTGTGAACATTCAATAAATAAAAATACTGCATCCAAGTTATGACTGATTGAATTCCAGTTTGTGTTATCAAGATCCCAGGCAGAATCCTGTATGTGTTATATGAAAGATTAATGTGGCCTCTCCTTCATGTTTACAACAAATTTGACGGAGGACATCAATATCTCGTGTAATGAGACATTATCAAAATATTTATGCTAGTTCCTTCGGCAAGTCACAGACTCGTGCATTTTTGTGCATTATCACAACGTTAAATATCTGCCGAGGATGGAGAGTTATTGATAATTCCATCACTGTATTAGGGCAGCACGGTGGTGCAGTGGTAGAGTTGCTGCCTCACAGCGCCAGAGACCCGGGTTCGATCCCGACTACGGGTGCTGTCTGTGCGGAGTTTCTACCTTCTCCCCGTGACCACGTCTGGATGTTCCAGTTTCATAGAAACATAGAAAATAGTTGCAGGAGTTGGCCATTCGGCCCTTTGAGCCGGCACCGCCAGTCGATATGAACATGCTTTCTGCTTTCTCCTCATATCCCTTGATTCCAACAGCCATAAGAGCTCAATCTAACTCTCTCTTGAAAACATCCAGTGAATTCCTCCCACACTCCAAAGATGTACAAGTTTATCGGTTCGTTGGCTTGGTGAAGTGTGTGTGTGTGTGGTCGGTGTGTGTGTGGTCGGTGTGTGTGTGTGTGTGTGGTCGGTGTGTGTGTGTGTGTGTGTGTGGTGGGGGTGTGTGTGTGTGTGTGTGTGCTCGTGTGTGTGCTCGTGTGTGTGTGTGTGTTCGTGTGCTGAAGGGCCTGTTTCCGCGCTGTATCTCTAAACTAATATGTTTATAAATGTAAGGAACGATTCATCGATTCCCTGATTGTATGTGACGCGGGAATAATAGCAGGCATTAGTTAGCTATTCCCAACTTTATTTGATCAAAGGGACATACAATTGACAATGATATTCTAACATCTAATAGCCAGCAGGCTGTGGAGGCCAAGTCAATGGATATTTTTAAGGCAGAGATAGATAGATTCTTGATTAGTATGTTCTCCAGAGATGCTGCCTGACCCACTGCGTTACTCCAGCACTTTGTGTCCTTTTTTGTGGATTAATCAGCATCTGCAGTTCCTTGTTTTTACATTGCCAGATATAATGTTGAATGTCTGATTAAAAATAGTTCAAACGTCTTCAATGAAGTAGCTGGGAGGTCAGGACCGCACTCTAGCTGAGGAGAGGACGGTTCAGTTGCCTGATAACAGTTGGGAAGAAACTGTCCCTGAATCGTACAAAATTCTTAAGGGGTTGGACAGGCTAGATGCAGGAAGATTGTTCCCGATGTTGGGGAAGTCCAGAACAAGGGGTCACAGTTTAAGGATAAGGGGGAAATCTTTTAGGACCAAGATGAGAAAAACATTTTTCACACAGAGAGTGGTGAATCTGTGGAATTCTCTGCCACAGAAGGTAGTTGAGGCCACAGTTCATTGGCTACATTTAAGAGGGAGTTAGATGTGGCCCTTGTGGCTAAAGGGATCAGGGGGTATGGAGAGAGGCAGGTACAGGATACTGAGTTGGATGATCAGCCATGATCATATTGAATGGCGGTGCAGGCTCGAAGGGCCGAATGGCCTCTACTCCTGCACCTATTTTCTATGTTTCTCGTCTGGAGCTGTGCGTTTTCACACTTCTGTACCTCTTGCCCGATAGTTTTAAGTTGGAAATTTAAGATTATCAAAGACATTTCTCAGTCTTGTTGGTTGACCATTCTTGTGTTTTTATTTGCAACCTGTTCAGGAATTAGCACTGCATCACGTTCTTGCCTCAAGCCTCACAAATGACAGGGAACTTTCCAGAAACCAAACTTGCGGAGTGTGTATTCCCTTTCCAAACCCTTGTCTTCCAGTTTGGCTTGAAGTCAAAGAGTCACAGAGTCATGCAGCATGGATACAGACCTTTCGGCCCAACTTGACCATCCCGACTGAGATGTCCCATCGAAGCTAGCCCACCTGCTCGCGTTTTGTCCATACCCCCCTCAACCATTCCTATCCGTGCTGTCTGTGTGGAGTTTGCACGTTCGGGTTCACTGGTTTGCCCCCCCACATCACAAAGACTTTCAGGAATGGATGATGTTTCGGGTCGAGACTCTTCTTCAGTCTGAAGAAGGATCTCGACCCAAAAAACGTCACCCATTGCTTCTCTCCAGAGATGCTGCCGGCCCCGCTGAGTTACTCCAGCATTTTGTGTCTATCTCCAATTGTCTTGGCCCCGCTCTTTTTCTTTTCTTTTTTTTAAATTTACTATGAAACTACTTTTATTCAAAAAATAAAAATAAACATAGATTATTAACACAATCAAAGACTGCCTATGTTGACAGTTTACAAACAAACGATCATCAAATTAATATAACGTCAACTTTATCAACAAACCACTCGACCTCCAACGGCGAACAGCATTCATGGAAGGCCTCCAAAGTCCCCATGGACACCGTGTGTTCCCTCTCCAGGGACAGGCGGGCACGGACGTAGACACGGAAAAAGCTCAAGCAATTTAAACAAAATTATCAAATTAAAATATTAACATTTTTATCTATAGTATATTCAACCTCCTGTGGTGACCAGCATTCACGGAGGCCTCCGCAGTCCCCATGGACGGCAGCCGACCGCTGTGCGGCCATCGACTGCCCGCTGCCTGGACCCGTGAATGGCCATCTTGGCCAGGCCCAGGAGCAGACAGACAGGGAGATCCCCCTCCTCCCTCCCATCCATGGCCCCGCTCTGGGAGTAAAAGGATCCGCAACGGCCGTGAGCCCCAGGCCGAGCTCGGCGATCGTTTGCCTTCTGCTTCTGCTGCCGTTGGAGGTGAGACGCTGCGCCGCGCCATGGTGCCCTGCTTGCCCGTCATTTACCCGACAGGCCGGTGGCACGCGAAGATTTCGAGCAGAACGAAATCCTGGCGCGCTGTGCGACACCGCGTGCAACTCCACACTCCTCCGCGCCACGCCATGCGCCCGTCCCGCGCTAACAGGTCGTGCAAATGACGGCCAAGGTTTTCGAACACGAGAAAAGTAACATGTTACTCGCCAGCAGAAGAAAGAAAAGCTTTAGATTCACAGATCATAACATGGAACCAATTATCCTGACAACTTCACTGAAGATTTTGAGCATAACGAGAGATTGATCCTTGCGCAAGATAACTGTTCTGGGGACTTACTTTATTAGATGTTTCAAGTCCAGGGTGTCTGCTTGCAGCCTGGTGTTCAATGTTAAACTCGTTACAAAGGCAGATGGAATACGGAACGCAATGTAAGAGACACGTTCGTTTATTAACAGGAACAGCAGCCCAGAGTAGCTTCACTACTGCTTGCAGGTACAGCAGGCAGTGAAGAAAGCTCATGGCTTGGTGGCCTTCATACCGAGAGGAGTTGAGTTTAGGAGCAGGGCGGTCCTACTGCAGTTGTGCAGGGTCCTGGTGAGACCACACCTGGAGTATTGTGTGCAATTTTGGTCTGCTAATTTGAGGAAGGACATTCTTGGTATTGAGGGAGTGCAGCGTAGGTTCACCAGGTTAATTTCCGGGATGGCGGGACTGACTAATGATGAGAGAATGGAGCAACTGGGCTTATATTCACTGGAATTTAGAAGGATGAGAGGAGATCTTATAGAAATGTATTAAATTCTTAAGGGATTGGACAGGTTAGAAGAAGGCAAAATATTCCCCACGTTGGGGGAGTCCAGAACCAGGAGTCACACAGTTTAAGAATAAGGGGTCGGCCATGTAGGACTGAGATGAGGAAAAACCTTTTCTCCCAGAGAGTTGTGAATCTGTGGAATCCTCTGCCACAGACGGCAGTGGAGGCTGATTCACTGGATGTTTTCAAGAGAGAATTAGATTTAGCTCTTGGGGCTAACGGAATCACAGGATATGGGGAGAAAGCAGGAATGGGGTACTGATTCTGGATGATCAGCCATGTTCGTATTGACTGGCGGTGCTGACTCGAAGGGCTAAATGGCCTACTCCTGCATCTGTGTCTCTCTGTGTGTCTCTCTGTGTGTCTCTCTGTGTGTCTCTCTGTGTGTCTCTCTGTGTGTCTCTCTGTGTGTCTCTCTGTGTGTCTCTCTGTGTGTCTCTCTGTGTGTCTCTCTGTGTGTCTCTCTGTGTCTCTCTGTGTCTCTCTGTGTGTCTCTGTGTGTCTCTGTGTGTCTCTGTGTGTGTCTCTGTGTGTGTCTCTGTGTGTGTCTCTGTGTGTGTCTCTGTGTGTGTCTCTGTGTGTGTCTCTGTGTGTGTCTGTGTGTGTGTCTCTGTGCGTGTCTCTCTGCGTGTCTCTCTGCGTGTCTCTCTGCGTGTCTCTCTGCGTGTCTCTGTGCGTGTCTCTCTGCGTGTCTCTCTGCGTGTCTCTGTGCGTGTCTCTGTGCGTGTCTCTGTGCGTGTCTCTGTGCGTGTCTCTGTGCGTGTCTCTGTGCGTGTCTCTGTGCGTGTCTGTGTGCGTGTCTGTGTGCGTGTCTGTGTGCGTGTCTGTGTGCGTGTCTGTGTGCGTGTCTCTGTGCGTGTCTCTCTGCGTGTCTCTGTGCGTGTCTCTGTGCGTGTCTCTGTGCGTGTCTCTGTGCGTGTCTCTCTGCGTGTCTCTCTGCGTCTCTCTCTGCGTCTCTCTCTGTGTCTCTCTGTGTGTGTCTCTGTGACTCTGAGTTTCTTTGTACTCTTGTATGTATCAATGCTCTGATACTTTATACTGTCCTGTGAACCTAGGTACAGTGAAAGACTTTGTTCTCGCCTACAAGACACAAAGAGTGCCATTAGTCACCGGCTGAGTTACGGACGTACTCATTGGAGTCCCAATGGTCACTCCTTGATCTCGGCGCCCCTCCCCCACACTCAGTTTTGATATTGAACCATTGACCTGAATCTCCCCCCCCCCCACTGACAACAAAGAAGGCGCAAGGCATGCTTGCGTTCAGTCCAGTTTATTGTCACGTGTACCGTGGTACAGTGAAAAGCTTTTTGTTGCGTGCTATCCAGTCAGCGGAAAGACAATACATGATTACAATCGAGCCGTTTACTGTGTACAGACATGATCGAGGAATAATGTTTAGTGCAAGGTAAAGCCTGTGTTCACTAGTCGGGGAATTCTCAGCAAAGAAACAGGCCATTCGGCCCACTCTGTCCATGCCGGCCATCAAGTGGCAAAAATAATTCTAATTGTGTGGGATAGGGATTAAATGAAAATTATTGTGAGTTGTTTAAGAAAGAACACTTTTTCTCAGAGAGTTATGAGTGTAGAATTCTCTGCCTCAGAGGGCGGTGGAGGCCGGTTCTCTGGATGCTTTCAAGAGAGAGCTAGATAGGGCTCTTAAAAATAGCGGAGTCAGGGGATATGGGGAGAAGGCAGGAACGGGGTACTGATTGGGGACGATCAGCTATGATCACATTGAATGCCAGTGCTGTTTCGAAGGGCCGAATGGCCTACTCCTGCACCTATTGTCTATTGTCTAACTACAGATGCTGGAAAAATCGAAAGTGGTCAAAAATGCTGGAGAAACTCAGCGGGTGAGGCAGCATCTATGGAGCGAAGGAAATAGGCGACGTTTCGGGTCGAGACCCTTCTTCAGACTCATTGAGAGTTGATGTTCCAGGAACTCGATATTAAAGGAAGTTAAAGCTGAGTTTGATGCTAAATCTTCAGTTTGATGCTGAGATTTTGGTGTCCTTGTTAGAGTAACGAGTTATTGGAAATGAAACCAGAGGAGGGTGACAAAACTAATTCATGAGTTACTGGACTGAATTATCAATTTGCCCAAAACTTCTTACCTTGAAATAAAGGAAGATGAATGAGAAACTTGAATTAAATTTAATCCTTGGAGTCTATAAATATGATGTGTGCCCCTGCACAACTGTGAAATAAATGATTCCCTGCATTACAATGCGAAATATTCTGAAGACACCTGCAATATTTCACCAAGATGAATATGTCTTAATGAAATTAGAGCTTCTACATATTCTTATCTTTTAAATGTAAAACAGCGATTCTTCTTCTTGAGTATACAATATAACCTCTCTCTCTCTCTCTCTCTCTCTCTCTCTACCCCCTCCCACTTCCTCTCTAGCCACGCCTGGGCTACGGGTGAGTGGATAGGGCGAGGGGTGGGGTAAAAGGAGCGAATGAATAATCTATTTTACTAAAAGTCTGATCTTGACCACTTCCTGTTCTGTATATTGATTTTAGAAATAAACGCTGCCACTTATGGCTGTGATTTTTGGCCATCTTACTCAGAGTCGCCCTCCGCTGCGCAGGACAAGAGGATTTTTCACATTGATAAAAAATGAAAGAGCTATTAGTGTGTAAAAAATGTTGCGATTTGCTCTCCTGAGGCCACGCCCCTTCCTGAGGGACAATAAAACCCGGAAGTGTGGCGTTGCCTCAGTTCTCTGCAAGATGGGGGGAGCGAGAGTTTGCATTTCTCAGTCTGAGCTGTGAATAACACTGAACACATGTCTACTTAACTGTGAGTGGTTTTACTGACCTGTCAGTGCCCTTAATATGGTTTGAAAATGTAGTTTGAAAATGCAAAAGTGTGTTGCCTTTGGTTTGGAAATGTTAAAGCTGTTTTGCCTAATTAACGTTGCCTTGCCTAATTAAAGTTGCCTTGCCTTCTATATAATTAAATGTCTAATCTTGACCACTTCCTGCTTGCGCTTTATATCGATTTTAGAAAAAACTTTACCACGTACCGCCTTGATTTTTGGCCATCTTACTCCGAGTCCCTCTCCACTCATCAGGTGCTGAGGATTTTCCCATTGATGAAAAATAAAAGAATTATTTGTGTTTAAAAAATGTTGAGATTCTCTCTCATGTCAATCACGCCTCGAAGGCCACACCCCTTCTGGTGGGAGTGGGGGAGGGACTATAAAACCCAGAAGTATGGGCGTGGCTCAGTCTCTGCAAGATGTTGGAGGGAGAGGTCATGACTCGCTGTCTTTAGTGGCCTTGCACCCTGCTTAAAATGGTATGAAACTGCACTTGAATTTGGTGCACTTGCACCCTGGAACCTGGGTTTCTGGTGCTGTGAGGCAGCAACTCTACCCGCTGCGCCACCGTGTCACTGTGCCGCCCAAAACTATAACATAGATGTCAAATAGTCCGATAAAGATGCTAATGCGTGAAATATTCTGATTATCATCAACTTTCTTTTCCATGCAACCAATCTCTTAACAAATGGGCAGCCCGGTGGCGTAGTGGTAGAGTTGCTGCCTCACAGCGCCAGAGACCCGGGTTCGATCCTGGCTACGGGTGCTGTCTGTACGGAGTTTGTACGTTCTCCCCGTGACCTGCGTGGCATTTCTCCGGGATCTCTGGTTTCCTCCCACACTCCAAAGACGTGCAGGTTTGCAGGTAAATTGGCTTGGTGTAAATGTAAATTGTACCTAGTGTGTGTAGGATAGGGCCACAGTTTAAGAATAAGGGGTAAGCCATTTAGAACAGACGAGGAAACACTTCTTCACACAGAGAGTTGTGAGTCTGTGGAATTCTCTGCCTCAGAGGGCATTGGAGGCCGGTTCTCTGCATACTTTCAAGAGAGAGCTAGATAGGGCTCTTAAAAATAGCTGAGTCAAGAGATATGGGGAGAAGGCAGGAACGGGGTACTGATTGGGGATGATCAGCCATGATCACTTTGAATGGTGGTGCTGGCTCGAAGGGCCGAATGGCCTATTCCTGCACCTATTGTCTATTGTTAGTGTACGGGAATCGCTGGTCGAAGTGGACTCAGTGGGCCGAAGGGCCTGTTTTTGTGCTGTATCTTTAAACTAAACTAAGCTGTTATCAGGCAACTGAACCATCCCACCACATCTAGGGAGCGGTGCTGAACTACTATCTACCTCTTTGATGACCCTCAAACTATCCTTGATCGGACTTTGCTGGCTTTACCTTGCACTAAATGTTATTCCCTTATGATGTAACGGATCGATTGTAATCGTGTATTGTCTTTCCGCTGACTGGATCGCACGCAACAACAGCTTTTCACTGCACCTCGATACACGTGACAATAAACAAAACTGAAACAAAAGAAAAACTAGGCTAAACGCATGAGCAGTTCTGCTTTTACCTTACGGCAGAGAAAATGTTATTAGCTGATGTTCTGCCATCGCTCTGCCGCAGCCAGTGCCGCATCTGTGCCTGTGCGGAGATCGTCCGCAGTGCATGCCTCTCCGCCACACGTCGGTAGGTGGGCCATTGCCTGCACCTCTCCACAGTTGCCCTTGCCAATAGCGCCAGGCATCGAAACCAAATAACAGTTGGCACCAGGACACCACCTGTCTTAACTCCAAGGATCAAGATGGCGGCGCGCACAGTCGCAGCGGCCCCTCGGGAGATAGTCGGAGCTTTTAAAAGTGAGTGTTGTGTGTCTTGTCCAAGATATATGTACTGCAGGAACATGCTCCTAAACATCGGGGCAAACCACGGTAGTAGCAAAGGCGCGTTTTGGTGCGATTTAGACCAAATACGCCGCTATGGACTTCTACTTCTACTGCGAGGCCGAACATATCAGCCGCAGATATGACTACGACCGGAGAGAGGAGAGAGAGGAGGAGGAGGAGACGCAAGCGGTGTGAGAGGAGGCGGAGACGGGGGAAAAGAGCAGGCATTCACGCTAGGCTAACAGCCAACCCCACCCGACCTGCAGTGCCCTCGCTTCTCCTCTCTAATGTCCGCTCCCTGGACAACAAACTCGACGAACTGCGTCTTCTCAGGACAACATACAAGGATATACGAAACTGCTGTGTGTTTGTCTTCACTGAATCATGGCTCCACGGCAATATACCAGACACGGCAATACAGCTGGAGGGAATGACATAGTTCCGTGCGGACAGAGAGGCAGCTAGCTCTGGTAAGAGCCGAGGTGGAGACCTGTGCTTGTACATAAACAAGGACTGGTGTGTGAACGCTACGATAGCCGGGAAACACTGCTCTCCGCTGATAGAATTCCTCATCGTGAAATGTCGGCCTTTCTATCTGCCGAGGGAATTCTCCGTTGTTTTTGTTGTGGCTGTATATGTTGCACCAAGTGCAAATGTAAATTCTAAGGCCAACGAAGCACTGGGAGCCCTGCATGACGCCGTCAGTGAGTTCCAGACCAAACATCCTGATAGCTTCATTGTGGTGGCCGGGGATTTTAATCACACCAGCCTTAAGACTGTGCTCCCAAAATTCAAGCAATATGTGGATTTTGAGACCAGGGGAGAGAACATCTTGGACTTGGTTTACACCAACACCCCAGAGGCTTACAAGGCAGCCCCACGCCCTCACCTGGGCCA
Source organism: Leucoraja erinaceus (assembly GCF_028641065.1). Classification (NCBI taxonomy): domain Eukaryota; kingdom Metazoa; phylum Chordata; class Chondrichthyes; order Rajiformes; family Rajidae; genus Leucoraja; species Leucoraja erinaceus. The sequence continues at coordinate 50,807 of NW_026576123.1, read as the reverse complement.
CTCGGACCACATTTCAGTGTTTTTAACACCAGCCTACAGACCTCTGCAAAAACAAGTCAGAGCGGAGAGAAAACACACCAGGGTCTGGCCAGAGGGAGCAGCCTCAGCACTGCAGGATTGCTTCCTGCACACTGACTGGGATGTGTTCAGGACAGCAGCATCCTATGATGACCTCATCAACATCGAGGAGTACGCAGAGACTGTAACCAGCTACATTGCCAAGTGCACCGAGGATGTCACTATCATGAAAACCTTCACTGCACGTGGAAACGAAAAGCCATGGATGACAGCAGAGGTGCGCTCGCTGCTGAGGGCTCGTGATGCAGCCTACAGAGCTGGTAACACAGCCGCTCTTCGATCTACCAGGACTGCACTGGAAAAAGGAATCAGGGCAGCGAAACGTGCCTTCGCGGGGAAAATCCAGGGACACCTCTGCGACACAGGAGACACCAGGAGGATGTGGAAGGGAATCGAAACACTGACGGGGTACAAGGCAAGGCAGCAGGTAACCGACACGGACACTTCTCTCCCAGATAAATTAAACAACTTCTTTGCACGTTTTGATGCAGCAAACACCACACCCAAGAGGAGAGCCAGCCCCTGCCTACAAACCGACCAGCCAGTCCTGACCATAGACACAATGGACACACGGAGAATCCTGTCTAAGGTCAACCCGTGGAAAGCAGTCGGACCCGACAACATCCCAGGACGTGTGCTCAAGGAATGTGCTGAGGAGTTAGCAGATGTGCTAACAGACATCTTTAACATCTCCCTTAGTCAGGCCATTGTCCCCACATGCCTCAAAACTTCCACGATAATCCCCATAGCGAAGAAACCAGTGGTTGCCTGCCTAAATGACTACCGCCCTGTCACCCTGACCCCAATAATAATGAAGTGTTTTGAACGCCTGGTGAAACCCCACATTACTGCCAGCCTCCCCTCATCGTTAGACCCCCTACAGTTTGCCTATCGCCCCAACCGCTCTACAGAGGATGCCATCTCTACCACGCTGCACACAGTAATCGCGCATCTGGAACACAAGAACACATACGCCAGAATCCTGTACATTGACTTCAGCTCAGCGTTTAATACCATCATCCCACAGAGACTTGTGGAGAAACTAACCCTGCTGGGCCTCAACACCACCCTGTGTCACTGGATCTTGGACTTTCTGACAGAGAGACCGCAGTCAGTCCGTGTTGGCAAGAACACTTCAGGCTCGATCACGCTGAGCACCGGCTCCCCTCAAGGCTGTGTGCTCAGCCCGCTGTTGTTCACACTGCTCACACATGACTGTGCTGCCAGATTCAGGGACAATAAGATCATAAAATTCGCGGATGACACAACAGTGGTGGGACTCATCAGTGGAGATGACGAATCAATGTACAGGGAGGAAGTAGAACAACTGGTGGACTGGTGCGGCAAAAATAACCTAGAATTGAATGTCGACAAAACTAAGGAGATGGTTGTCGACTTCAGGAGGGCGCAGCCAAAGCATACACCCCTCAACATCAGTGGCACTGCAGTGGAGAGAGTGGAGAGCATAAAGTTCCTCGGTGTGCAAATTACGGACAGCCTCACCTGGTCCAGGAACACCACTGGGACCGTCAAACGGGCCCATCAGCGACTGCACTTCCTGAGGAAACTAAAACAGGCCTCACTCCCCACCAACATCCTCAGGACTTTCTACAGGGGCACGGTGGAGTCTGTACTCACGTACTGCATCAATACGTGGTACTCCACCTGCAACTGTTCGGACAGGAAGGCTCTGCAGAGGGTAGTGAGGGGAGCAGAGAGGATCATTGGCGTCTCCCTACCCTTGGTACAAGAACTGTTCCAGAGCCGCTGTCTGAAAAAAGCTCTGAGAATTGCTAAGGACAAACTGCACCCCCTCCACATACACCTGGATCTCCTGCCATCAGGCAAGAGATATCGTAGCATCAAAGCCCGGACTACGAGGCTGCTAAACAGCTTCCTACCACAGGCTGTGAGGCTGCTAAACAGTCACTCTGCACCCACAGTCACTTGACTTGACTCTGCGGCTGGCACGGACACTTTAATACTGGCACTGGCCACTCAAATCAGTGGCCCCGGACATTTTTTATGATTGGTTTATTGAATTTTAACATTGTGTTTTACCTGCTTTTAACTATTTATACTGTTCCATCAGGGACTGGATTGTTTTTAGTGTTATTATGTATGAAGTGTTTAAATTTCATGTGCGTTGCTCCGCTATTCACTGGGAAACGTCTTTTCATTTTGCACTGTAACAACTGTTGCTTGCAAGATGACAATAAAGGTTGATTGATTGATTGATTGATTGATTGATTATACTACCTGGAAAGCCCTGAATGAACCACCTCTGCACTGGAGCGGGACATGCGGACTCCACCTGAAGAATTGGGGCCTCTCACACTGCGACAGTATGGCTTGATAACTGCACTAGCGTTACCCCTCACTAGCTCAAGGGCAACATTTAATGCCACCTATAATGTACCTCAATTATTCTATTCGCTTTGCCTCTGAAAGTTTTATAATGTGTTGATGATCATCACACATCACTTTCAGGAGATATAACCAGTCGGGTGGAGTTGATGAGCCCGATTCATCTCCAGTAATGGTGGATCATAATTGACCAATGACCAAACGGTTTCCTAACCGACACAATCATAAAACATCCTCAATGAAGTGGGAACCATTTTCTTTAATGAGAAATACGCAAATAAGGAAGTACCTCAATGCTAAATTCCATTTGGAAGAAGGCATTTAAAGAAAATTGATTCTATTACTGAAACAGTTCACAGGTTTAATTGGAAGTAGTTTTCCATATGTTGCCTCATCTGCCGGCATTATTCCCACTGTGCTTGAAACTCTTGTACCAGAGATACTGACCACGTTCTGAACCGTTTTACTGAAAGTTACTGTCGATGCATTATCAATGAACAGCATAAAGTGCACGTCATTAATTACATTTGAGGAGTATTTATTTTGGGGTTGAGTATAGTTCAGTTCACATTGGAGACACAGTGCGGGGAGAGGCCCTTCGGCCCACTGTTTTTCAATCTCTTTCCTTGCCGGAGATGCGTTTGTTTTCCGGATCGTATCTCTGGTTGCTCTGCGGCCTACCATCGTGGAGCTGGCGGCCTTGCTAGGGACTGACTTTGAGCCCCACCGCGACTGATGTCGGGAAGCTCCAAAGTCGTAGGAGGATCGACCAGCCCTGACCCGGGGTCCGATGGCCCGGCGCGGGGGGGAGCTGAGATTCCCCCCCCCCCCCCCCCCAATGCAGGAGCTTGATCGCCCTAATGCGGAGAACCCGCCGCTGTCTACGGGAGTCGGGATCGTCCCGTCAACAGAAGGCTCGAGGCCCCTGACCACGGGAAAACAACGAAGAGAAGAGATTGAACTTTTGCCTTCCATCACAGTGAGGAATGTGGAGGAGTCACTGTGGTGGATGTTTATGTTAAAATGTGTTTTGTGTGTCTTGTTGCTTTTTATTGGTATGACTGTTTGGCAAATCAAATTCCTCGTATGTTGCTAATAAAGTGTGGTCCTGTTTCCAATTTAAACAATAAATAATAGGTTAATGGAAACAAACTTGAATCCTTTTTAAGAAGGAACTGCAGATGCTGCAAAAATCGATGGTAGACAAAAATGCTGGAGAAACTCAGCGGGTGAGGCAGCATCTACGGAGAGAAGGTATAGGTGTCGTTTCGGCTCGAGACCCGAAATGTTGCCTATTCTCTTCATAGATGCTGCCTCACCCGCTGAGTTTCTCCAGCATTTTGTGTCTACCTTTGCATTCTTTTTAAGATAGACACAAAAAGCTGACTTTACTCAGGTGGTCAGGCAGCGTGTGCGTGTGCGTGTGTGTGTGTGTATACACTGAAGAAGGGTCTCGACCCGAAACATCACCCATTCCTTCTCTCCAGAGATGCTGCCTGTTCTGCTGAGTTACTCCAGCATTTTGTGTCTATCTTCGGTATAAACCAGCACCTGCAGTTACTTCTTATGCATTTGTTTTTAAGTATCTCTGTTCAAATTTGCAGATTAGTAGGCCAAGTTGGTAAGCAAATAGGGTCCAATTGCTTCAATATTATGTGGTAGGGATTTCTTAGTTGAAAGTGGTCATTATTTGCATAGTTACAGCATGCGCCTGACTGAGGCCCAGTTTATTTTGATCAGTTGAGTTAAATAACTGGGCTGCAATTTGCAGACAGATACAAAAATGCTTTTTCTTTTTTATTTTATATGGATTTATTGACATTTAATCTATTCAATTAGTTTAATCAATCTCTGTAAAGCACTTTGGTTCAAAGTGATTTGGTTTAAAAGTGCTATATAAATATTATTATTATTATTATTCAGTGTGTATATATCTATCTCTCTATCTCTCTATCTCTCTATCCACGCACACACAATCTCTCTCTCACACACGCTCGCAATCATGCACACACACAATCACACGTACTCACACTCACTCACACTCACTCACACACAATAACAGTCTGATAATAACAATAATAGTCTGTGTAATTCAGGGATGTGTTTTGTTCCAATCTCCAGGTTTCTATAGATGACACACACGTTCCAGCAACTCCCAGCTCCCTGCTGTATCCCGTGTGCTTTGTACGAGGTGTATTAGCGCTTGTTACCATTCAAAGATGCTCCTCACAGGTGGATGAAGTCAACAAGTTGCATTCATATTGAATCGCTAATATAATAAAATATAAAGTCCTAAGGCCCTTCGCTGGAGTTTTATTGGACAGTGAGCCCCGTAAAATGATATTAGTTCAGGCGTGAAAATAAATAGGTTTTATGGAGCGTTTTAAAGAGATGGCTTCCATTACCACGACATGTTTTGAATGAACTGAAATTTGTGCAACCTTGGAGTGATCTAGTGATAGAGACAAAATGCTGGAGTTAAACCCCTGTCCCACGGTACAGGTTCATTCCGAGAGCTCTCCCGAGTTTGCCCTGATTCGAACTCGGAGATTTACGGTAATGGCCACTCGTCGGTACTCAGGGCTCTCGTGGACATTTTTCATCATGTTGAAAAATCTTCATGAGTCTTCCCGTGCTTACCTGCCGTTAGCGAGTCTTCCCCGAGTACCTGCCGTTAGCGCTAAGAGACGTCCCCGAGCTCCGACGTACCCGCTACGTTCATTCTCCGTGCTTACCACGAGTTTGATTTTTTTTTTAAACTCGGGAGAGCTCTTGGAATGAACTCGTACTGTGGGACAGGTGTTTAACTCAGCGGGTCAAGCAGCATCTCTGGAGAGATGTAATGGGTGGCATTGTGTAGCTGAGTTACTCCTGCAGTTGGTGTATATCTACAGTGTAAACCAGCGTCTACAGTTCCTTCCTACGTACACACTCGCTACTTTGAAGTGTGGTAAGGTCACAAGTGATAGGAGCAGAGTTTGGCCATTTAGCCCATCAAGTCTACTCCGCCATTCAATCATGGCTGATCTATCTCTCCCTCCCAACCCCATTCTCCTGCCTTCTCCCCGTAACCCCTGATACTCATACTAATCAATAAGTATCTATTGCATCCGTTGCTCTAGGTGTCAGCTGCTCTACATCGGTGAGACCAAGCGTAGGCTTGGCGATCGCTTCGCCCAACACCTCCGCTCAGTTCGCAATAACCAACCTGATCTCCCGGTGGCTCAGCACTTCAACTCCCCCTCCCATTCCCAATCCGACCTTTCTGTCCTGGGCCTCCTCCATGGCCAGAGTGAGTCCCACCGTAAATTGGAGGAGCAGCCCCTCATATTTCGCTTGGGTAGTTTACACCCCAGCGGTATGAACATTGACTTCTCCAATTTCAGGAAGTCCCTGCTTTCTCCCTCCTTCCCCTCCCCTTCCCAGCTCTCCCACAGCCCACTGTCTCCGCCTCTTCCTTTCTTCTTCCCGCCCCCTCCCCACCCCCCCACATCAGTCTGAAGAAGGGAAATCTCGACCCGAAATGTCACATGTTCCTTCGCTCCATAGATGCTGCCTCACCCGCTGCGTTTGTCCAGCATTTTTGTCGACCTAGAGTAATCAAAGTGTCTTGTCCTGCATTTGTTTTCATTGATTTGTACAGAAAGGCAATACATTGACATAAAATACTTTGTTTCCCAATAGGACAAGAAATAATTGCTGAAGACAATAGAACAAATCTTCGTAAGATCACCAAGCCTTCCTTAATACAAATGGCAATGGAGTTATAATGCCCCAGTCCCACTTAGGAAACCCGAATGGAAACCTCTGGAGACTTTGCGCCCCACCCAAGGTTTCCGTGCGGTTCCTGGAGGTTGCAGGTGGTTGCCGGAGGTTGCAGATAGTGGAAGCCGGTAGGGAGACTGACAAAAACCTCCGGGAACCGCACGGAAACCTTGGGTGGGGCGGAAAGTCTCCAGAGGTTTCCGTTCGGGTTTCCCAAATGGGACAGGGACATAAGGTCCAAAGGTGATAAATGATAGGTGTAGAATTAGGCCATTTGGCCCATCCAGTCTACACCACCATTCCACCGCGGCAATGAATCCCACAGATTCCCCACTCTCCGATGAACGAAATTCCTCCTCATCTCCTTCCACAAGGATTGTCCTTTAATTCTGAGGCTGTGGCCTCTGGTCCTAAGACTCTCCCACTAGTGTAAACATCCTCTCCACATCCACTCTATCCAGGCTTACGAAAGTGGGGAAAGTCAGCGGGTCAGGCAGCATCTCTAGGTGACTCATGGATAGGTGACTTTTTCGAACTTTCCAATTCATATAAATATTAATAAATAATTTGTGCTTGTATTAAATCTTCCTCCAAATTCACTACTCCCACATACTGTTATTACAGTTTATGGAACCAATACGGTGCACAACTCCTTCTGCAGTTGTACAGGGCCCTAGTGAGACCACACCTGGAGTATTGTGTGCAGTTTTGGTCCCCTAATTTGAGGAAGGACATTCTTGCTATTGTGGGAGTGCAGCGTAGGTTTACAAGGTTAATTCCCGGGATGACGGGACTGTCATATGCTGAGAGAATGGAGCGACTGGGGCTTGTATACTCTGGGGTTTAGAAGGATGAGAGGGTATCTTATTGAAACATATAAGATTTTTAAGCATTTGGACACGCTAGAGGCAGGAAACATGTTCCCGATGTTGAGGGAGTCCAGAACCAGGGGCCACAGTTTAAGAATAAGGGGTAAGCCATTTAGAATGGAGACGAGGAAACACTTTTTCTCACAAAGAGTGGTGAGTCTGTGGAATTCTCTGCCTCAGAGGGCGGTGGAGGCCGGTTCTCTGGATACTTTCGAGAGAAAGCTAGATAGGGCTCTTAAAGATGGTGGAGTCAGGGGATATGGGGTGAAGGCAGGAGAGGGGTACTGATTGGTGGTGCTGGCTCGAAGGGCCGAATGGCCTACTCCTGCACCTATTGTCTGTTGTCTGTATAATATGAAAAGCGTTGCATACATTTTGTTATCCACAAGATGGCGCATCTTCACGAAACATTATTAACTGTAATTCAATCCTGATATTTCATTTTCTTAATAAATGTAATATTTCCATGAGTGCATGTTCTTCTAATTTCCTCATTTAAAATCCTTTTTCCTGTCTGCCACAGTATTTACATGATAATAATGAAAGATAATATAGAACGGATTCAGAGATGATTAGATCAAATTTCAAGTTTGATTAATGTAAAACCTAATACAAAATTCAAACGCAGCTTGGAGGCGACACATTTTGGACAACTTTGGAGATACAGCGCGGAAGCAGGCCCTTCGGCCCATCGAGTCCATGTTGACCCCACACACTAACACTATCCTGCAATTTACAGGTTACAGAAGCCAATTAACCGACAAATCCGCTCGTCTTTGGAGTGTGGGAGGAAACCGGAGCACCCGGAGAAAACCCACACAGATCACGGGGAGAACATACAAACTCCGTACAGACAGCACCCGTAGTCAGAATCGAACCCGGGTCTCTGGCGCTATGAGGCAGCAACTCTACCGCTGGGCCCGGGTCAGTGCAGTCTGGGCTGCACACATTGGCTGGGCCGCCAGGGGTAAAGTTGCGGGGAGGGCAGGAGCGTTGAGAAGGAGGGGGTCGGGGATCATGCCAGCAAGTCACTCACTCACTCATCACTGCCGCGGCGCTCCGGGCGCGGAACCACCGCATTGTGGTCGGGGTGGGAAGTAGCTCGGGTGGCTCAGCAACTTGTCCAGTCCTGGCAGCTACTCCTGTATTGACACTACTAATCTTTATGTTTGAATTGCCTAGTTCCTTAGTGCTCCCGTTTTTCCCACCATCTCTCCACCTGCCGTCACCATCCACCCCTTCCACCCCACCCATTCAGTCATTCAGAACAGAGGAGATCTAGAAGTCTTGGGAAAATTTAATTGTCATTTCCTTTATTTTTATTTTTTATTTTTCATTTTTTTGCCATGAGAAATTCTATGTCCCGCCAGCGTTTTTTAAACATTTAGCAACTCAAAATGGGGGTGCGTCTTCGATGTGGGTGCGTCTTCATTGCTGGGAAATACGGTAATTCTGTTCGCAAATGACTGGTTTGTGAAAGACAAATATAACATATAACAACCATATAACAATAACAGCACGGAAACAGGCCATCTCGGCCCTACAAGTCCGTGCCGAACAAATTTTTTTTTCCCCTTAGTCCCACTTGCCTGCACTCATACCATAACCCTCCATTCCCTTCTCATCCATATGCCTATCCAATTTATTTTTAAATTTTTAAATGATACCAATGAACCTGCCTCCACCACTTCCACTGGGAGCTCATTCCACACCGCTACCACTCTCTGCGTAAAGAAGTTCCCCCTCATATTACCCCTAAACTTCTGTCCCTTAATTCTGAAGTCATGTCCTCTTGTTTGAATCTTCCCTATTCTCAAAGGGAAAAGCTTGTCCACATCAACTCTGTTTAAATGATTTAAATTATGTTTTTTTTTTCACCTTTAGTTGTTTTTTTTCTTTGTTTCGATTTGACCCTTTATGTTGTGATGTAACATGGTGCACTAATCACCATCTGTACTGAATGTATTTAGTTGCCTATCAGAGCAAACAATGCCTCACATGGCCAGTTCTGTTAATAGTTTCTTGTCCTTTTTAACGGAGATGAACAGATCATCTTTGTGTGAAACATGTGCCTGACAAGGTTTACGTGATTGGAATTCACTGACTTGTGTGTAAGCGTTAAGGTGGTAGAACCACCGCCTCACAGCGCCAGCGACCCAGGGTCGATCCTGAACTCAGGTGCTGTCCTTGTGGAGTTTGCACGATCTCCCTGTGGCCGCCTGGCTCTCCTCCGGGTGCTCCGGTTTCCTCCCACGTCCCAAAGACGTGCGGGTTTGTAGGTTAATTGGCCGTTGTAAGTGTTGGGAATGAGTGGGAAAGTGGGATAATGTCCAACTAGTGTGTGAATGGGCTGATCGCTGGTCGGAGCAGACTCGGCGGGCCATCAGGGCCAGTTTCCACATTGTATCTCTAAACTAAACTAAAATAAATGTTTACATAAATGTACTGAACTTTTATAAAACACTAGCTAAACCACTAAGCAGAGTTAGACACAAAATGCTGGAGTCACTCAGCGGGACAGGCAGCATCTCTGGAGAAAAGGAATGGGTGACGTTTTGGGTCGAGACCCTTCTTCAGACCGAGAGTCAGGAGAGATGGCGTCTTGAGGTATGGAAGGGTAAGGTGTGAAAAGAACAGATCAAAGCAGATCGTAAGGCAATGTTGAATGGTTTACTTTTGGGTGAGGTCGGAAGAAGGGTCTTGACCTGAAACGTCACCCATTCCTGCCCGTCCCGCTGAGTTACTCCAGCATTTTGTGTCTATCTTCGGTGTAAACCAGCATCTGCAGTTCCTTCCTGCATCTGGATAGGATCGGTACTGAGGGATATGGGCCCAACGCAGGCATGTGAGACTGGCGTAGATGGAGCATGTTGGTTAGCCTGGGCAAGATGGGCTGAAGGGCCTGTTCCTACTCTATGATTGCCTTCATTATCCACAAAGGACGGTTAGATGTTTGGCCATTCTACATCATCAATGATGACTTGTGACTAAAGGTAGGTAGAATGCTGGAGAAACTCAGCGGGTGAGGCAGCATCTATGGAGCAAAGGGTCCTTCGTCAGACTGGTGTGGGGGTGGGGGTGTGGGGGGGCGGGAAGAAGAAAGGAAGAGGCGGAGACAGTGGGCTGAGGGAGAGCTGGGAAGGGGAGGGGAAGGAGGGAGAAAGCAGGGACTACCTGAAATTGGAGAAGTCAAGGTTCATACCGTTGGGGTGTAAACTACCCAAGGTGAGGTGCTGCTCCACCAATTCGCGGTGGGACTCACTCTGGCCATGGAGGAGGCCCAGGACAGAGAGGTTGGGTCGTATTGGGAATGGGAAGGAGAGTTGAAATGCTGGGCTACCGGGAGATCAGGTTGGTGAATGGCAACCGAGCGGAGGTTTTCAGCTGTAAGTAATCCTGTATAATGTAAGAGTGATCTCAATGTGAGAGAAATTTAAACTCGCCAAGAAAGTTCACGTTTGGTTCAGCGCAGGGTTTGATGTGTTTTTTTTATTCAGCGCGGGAAGTGGTTTTCTCATCATTACGGTTCAGTGCTCAGGCACTCAAGTTATTCATGATGTTGATTTGTTGGTGCCATGTCCTGTCTCCTTGGGAAATGTTTGTGGAGTTGAGATATAAATAGACATCCGTGCTATTTTGTGGTTCCTGTGGGCGATCAAGGTCGACAAACTTAGTTGCTCATCCCAAACTGAAATGTGTAGGAAGCAACTTCAGATTCAGATTCAGATTCAACTTTAATTGTCATTGTCAATGTACAGTACAGAGACAACGAAATGCATTTAGCATCTCCCTGGAAGAGTGACATAGCAAATGATTTGAATAATGCCGGCTTACACTGAAGATAGATGCAAAATGCTGGAGTAACTCAGCGGGTCAGGCAGCATCTGTGGAGAACATGGATAGGTGACGTTTCACAGTGCTGGAGTAACTCAGCGGGTCAGGCAGCATCTGTGGAGAACATGGATAGGCGACGTTTCACAGAGTGCCGGAGTAACTCAGCGGGTCAGGCAGCATCTAAGGCACTAAGGAAATAGGCAACTTTGCCTATTTCCAGAAGGATTTCGATCCAAAACGTTGCCTATTTCCTTAGCTCCATAGATGCTGCTGCACCAGAACTCAGCGGGTCAGGCAGCATCTCTGGAGAACAGGGATAGGTGGCATTTTGGGTCGGGAACCTTCGAGTTTAGTTTAGTTTATTGCCAATTGTTCTGAGGTACAGTGAAAGGCGTTTTTGTTGTGTGATATCCAGTCAGCGGAAATACTATACATGATTACACTCGAGCCGTCCACAGTGTACAGATACGGGATAAAGGGAATAACGTTTAGTGCAAGGTAAAGTCAGATTTAAATTTGTCTGAGGATGAGTTAGATGGGAGGTCAGGACCGCTCTCTAGTTGGTGGAAGGATGCTTCAGTTGCCTGATAACAGCTGGGAAGAGACAGTTCCTGTACCTCTTGCCCGATGGGAGAGGGGAGAAGAGCAACTGGTGCAGGGTGAGTGAAATATAGAGTGGAAACCAACAATGTAAATGGAATGTAAATTACTTTTGTCCGGTAGACACAAAAAGCTGGAGTGACTCAGTGGGACAGGCAGCATCTCTGGAGAGAAGGAATGGGTGACGTTTTGGGTCGAGACCCTTCTTCAAAGACACAGGTCTGAAGAAGGGTCTCGACCCGAAAAACGTCACCCGTTCCTTCTCTCCAGAGACGCTGCTTGTCCCGCTGAGTCACTCCAGCTTTTCATAGAAACATAGAAAATAGGTGCAGGAGGAGGCCATTCGGCCCTTCGAGCCAGCACCGCCATTCATTGTGATCACGGCTGATCAACCCCAATCAGTACCCCGTTCCTGCCTTCTCCCCAAATCCCCTGACTCCGCTATTTTTAAGAGCCCTATCTAGCTCTCTGTTGAAAGCATCCAGAGAACCTGCCTACACCGCTCTCTGAGGCAGAGAATTCCACAGACTCACCACTCTCTGTGAGAAAAAGTGTTTCCTCGTCTCCGTTCTAAATGTCTTACCCCTTATTCTTAAACTGTGTGGCCCCTGGTTCTGGACTCCCCCAACATTGAGAACATGTTTCCTGCCTCTAGCGTGTCCAAGCCCTTAACAATCTTATATGTTTCAATGAGATATCCTCTCATCCTTCTAAACTCCAGAGTGTACAAGCCCAGCCGCTCCATTCTCTCAGCATATGACAGTCCCGCCATCCCGGGAATTAACCGTAAACCTACGCTGCACTCCCTCGATAGCAAGAATGTCCTTCCTCAAATTAGGGGACCAAAACTGCACACACCACACAAGCTACTCCACCACGACAAGGTGACAATCTACGGAGAAGGTTAAAGTACGTGTTATTCTCTCATTTTGCCTAAATGCCCTTGGAGAATGAACATTATTCCCAATCGGACGAGGAAATTGAGACTTTGTTGGGTAAACAATGAAGAAATAATTGAAAAGCACTCAATCTGTTCCAGTAATCTGTTACATTTGTAAGGACAATTCATTTAGTCATGTTCAATATAGAGTCAACACTTCTTTTAATAATTTTAATCCTCCCAGTACGGTAATAACTGGAAAATTGTTTTCTAAGATGTGTTAATGTCTATATTAAAGTATAATGTAATATTGCATAACACCCAATTCAAAAGGAATTTTAATCTACCGTCCAATAATTCCAAAGTTAAACTGGCCTCTGAGAATTTAGATATATGTTTAATATTGTCACATGTACCAAGTTTAAAGCTTTGCTCTGCATGTTATTCCATCAACAATAATAGTTCTGTGCGTAAATGCAATCAAGTCAAACTCATGTTTGAGCAAAGGGGAAGATACAGAGTGCAGAATATAGTCTCAGCATTGTAGCGCATCAGTTCCACAGACAAAGTCCAATGTCCGCAATGGGGTAGAGGTGAATCGGACAGCACCCTAGCTTATGGAAGGGCCGTTCAGAAGCCTGATAACAGAGGAGAAGCTGTTCCTGAGTCTGGTGGTGCACGCTGTCGAGCTTCTGTACCTTCTGCCGGACGGGAGCGGGGAGAAGAAGGAATGACTGGGGTGGGACAGGGACGAGTCTTTGATGATGTCGGCTGCTTTCCCGAGGCAGCATGAAGTGTAGATGGAGTCGATGGTGGGGAGTGTGGTGTGTGTGGGACTGGGCTACATCTACAATGGTGGGGAGTGTGGTGTGTGTGTGATGGACTGGGCTACATCTACAATGGTGGGGAGTGTGGTCTGTGTGGGACTGGGCTACATCTACAATGATGGGGAGTGTGGTGTGTGTGATGGACTGGGCTACATCTACAATGGTGGGGAGTGTGGCCTGTGTGTGATGGACTGGGCTACATCTACAATGGTGGGCAGTGTGGTCTGTGTGATGGACTGGGCTACATCTACAATGGTGGGGAGTGTGGTGTGTGTGTGATGGACCGGGCTACATCCTCAAGATGTATTAAGAATAAAGGGCATGCCAGTTAGGACTGAGATGAGAAAAAACCTTTTCACCCAGAGAGTTGTGAATCTGTGGAATTCTCTGCCACAGAAGGCAGTGGAGGCCAATTCACTGGGTGAGAGAGAAAGAGTTAGATTTAGCTCTTAGGGCTAACGGCATCAAGGGATATGGGGAGAAAGCAGGAACGGGGTATGGAATCTGGATGATTGAGGTTGGCCGGGTGAAATTTGAATGCTTTTGCAGCACGTAGCAAGAAGGTTAATTAATTTTATTTATTTATTTATTCATTTATTTTTCTACTATTATTTTCTCCACAAAATGCCTCGGGGAAGAAGCAGAAGGGAAGCATGGAGGAAATAGACCAAGATGTCACGAGGAATGAAAATGGAAATTAAAACTGCATATTTTTCAATATCCCAATACCTCAAGGTTAATACTGCAATAAGATATACAGAGTGCTGGAGTAACTCAGCGGGTCAGATATGCAGCATCTCTGTGGAGAATATGGACAGGTGACGTTTCACAGAGTGCTGGAGTAACTCAGCGGGTCAGACATGCAGCATCTCTGTGGAGAATATGGACAGGTGACGTTTCACAGAGTGCTGGAGTAACTCAGCGGGTCAGGCAGCATCTGTGGAGAGAAGGAATGGGTGGCGTTTCGGGTCGAGACCCTTCTTCAGACTGATGTGGAGATGGGGGAGGGGCGGGAACCCGCCCCTCCCCCACCTCCACATCAGTCTGAAGAAGGGTCTCGACGTCAGTCTGAAGAAGGGTCGTCAGGTAGGCATCGTGGCATTTACACTAGCAACCCAGCCACTTCTCTGCCGGAGATGAGAACAAAAGTGGACACAGACTGCTGGAGTAACTCAGCGGGTCAGGCAGCATCTGTGGAGAACATGGATAGGTGACGTTTCACAGAGTGCTGGAGTAACTCAGCGGGTCAGGCAGCATCTGTGGAGAACATGGATAGGTGACGTTTCACAGAGTGCTGGAGTAACTCAGCGGGTCAGGCAGCATCTGTGGAGAACATGGATAGGTGACGTTTCACAGAGTGCTGGAGTAACTCAGCGGGCCAGGCAGCATCTGTGGAGAACATGGATAGGTGACGTTTCACAGAGTGCTGGAGTAACTCAGCGGGTCAGGCAGCATCTGTGGAGAACAGGGATGGGTGGCATTTTGGGTCGGGAACCTTCGAGTTTAGTTTAGTTTATTGCCAATTGTTCCAAGGTCCGGTGAAAGGCGTTTATGTTGTGTGATATCCAGTCAGCGGAAATACTATACATGATTACACGCGAGCCATCCACAGTGTACAGATACAGGATAAAGGGAATAACGTTTAGTGCAAGGTAAAGTCCCATTTAAATTCGAGTGCTGGAGTAACTCAGCGGGTCAGGCAGCATCTGTGGAGAACATGGATAGGTGACGTTGTGGGTCGGGACACTTCAACAGACTGACTATGAATGCCATGAATGTGTGAGACTAGAATGAAGGCATACTCTAGACTGGGCAAACCAAAATGGTAGTGCGGTTATATACAACTTTCAATTCAAGTCGAAGTTACTTTGATTGAATGATACTTCATTTCCACATGTACATAAGTACAGTGAAATTCTTTGCCGTGAAATGAGAAAGTAGCCACAATATTGTCAAAGAAAGAAAAAGTATAAAGATAATCTAGATATTACGGCAATAGCAATCTTGCCTCTTTTTACCTAACATATTTACAGAGAATATTGGAAACAGCAGTTGAAATATCTTACAGTTTCTGTCCATTCTCACAGAAGAAGAAACCAATAACCTTTCAGAAATATCGAGTGGATGATTTAAAGGAACCACAAATGTACAGTTTTCGTCTCCTGGTTTGAGCAACACTGGGATTGTCAAACGGGCCCCATCAGCGACTGAACTACCTGAGGAAACTCAAACAGGCCTCACTCCCCACCAACATCCACAGGACTTTCTACAGGGGCACGGTGGAGTCTGTACTCACGTACTGCATGAACATGTGGTACTCCGACTGTAACTGCTCAGACAGGAAGTCTCTGCAGAGGGTAGTGAGGGGAGCAGAGAGGATCATTGGCGTCTCCCTACCCTCGGTACAAGAACTGTTCCAGAGCCGCTGCCTGAAAAAAGCTCTGAGAATAGCTAAGGACAAACTGCACCCCCTCCACATACACCTGGATCTCCTGCCATCAGGCAAGAGATATGGTAGCATCAAAGCCCGGACTACCAGACTGCTAAACAGCTTCCTTCCACAGGCTGTGAGGCTGCTAAACAGTCACTCTGTACTCACAGTCACCTGATACTGCAGCTTTGCACTGACATTTTAATAACTCTGGCACTGGCCACTCAAATCAGCTGCCCCGGACATTTTAATTACTGTTTATATTGTGTTTTAATGTTGCTGTTTTACCTGCTTTTAACTATTTATGCTGTTTCATCAGGGACTGGATTGTTTTTACTGTTATTATGTGTGAAATGTTTTAAGTTTTATGTGCGATGCTCCAGTATTCCCTGGGAAACATCTTCTCATTTTGCACTGTGCAATTGTTGCTTTGCAAGATGACAATAAAGGTTGATTTGGATTTGTGATTGAGGCAGTGCAGTGTAGGTTCACGAGATTGATCCCTGGGATGGCGGGACTGTCATATGAGGAAAGATTGAAAGACTAGGCTTGTATTCACTGGAGTTTAGAAGGATGAGGGGGAGATCTTAAAGAAACATATAAAATTATAAAAGGACTTGTCAAGCTAGATGCAGGAAAAATGTTCCCAATGTTGTGGGCGAGTCCAGAACCAGGGGCCACACAGTCTTAGAATAAAGGGGAGGCCATTTAAGACTGAGGTGAGAACATTTTTTTTTTTTCACCCAGAGAGTTGTGAATTTGTGGAATTCCCTGCCACAGAGGGCAGTGGAGGCCAAGTCACTGGATGGATTTAAGAGAGAGTTAGATAGAGCTCTAGGGGCTAGTGGAGTCGAGGGATTTGGGGAGAAGGCAGGCATGGGTTATTGATTGGGGAAGATCAGCCATGATCGCAATGAATGGCGGTACTGGCTCGAAGGGCCGAATGGCCTCCTCCTTCACCTATTTTCTATGTTTCTAAAAAAATCGCCTAGTGGTACAGGCCCTTTAAAAATGGTTGGTGTTAACATGGGATAATTGTTACGTCATCAGTGCCCTTTATGTGGCTCCTCTTTGCATACCTTGAATACACAAATCTCAGACTATCACTGTGACTTGTTGCAAGCGACAATAAAATATAAGGTAAAGTAATGCCCCTGTCCCACTTAGGAAACCTGAACGGAAACCTCTGGAGACTCTGTGCCCCACCCAAGGTTTCCGTGCGGTTCCCGGAGGTTTTTGTCAGTCTCCCTACCTGCTTCCACTACCTGCAACCTCCGGCAACCACCTGCAACCTCCGGGAACCGCACGGAAACGTTGGGTGGGGCGCAAAGTCTCCAGAGGTTTCCGTTCAGGTTTCCTAACGCACGATGGCACAGCGGTAGAGTTGCTGCCTTATGGCGGTTTCAACTCCAGAGACCCGGGTTCGATCCCGACTACGAGTGCTGTCTGTACGGAGTTTGCACGTTCACCCCGTGACCCGCGTGGGTTTTCTCTCCGAGATCTTCGGTTTCCTCCAACACTCCCAGAGACGTGCAGGTTTGTAGGTTAATTAGTTGAATCAAAAAATTGCCCCTACTGCGTGTAGGGTAGTGTTAGCGTGCAGGGATCGCTGGTCGGCACGGACTCGGTGGGCCGAAGGGCCTGTTTCCGCGCTGTATCTCTGAACTAAACAATCAAATTGTCCGGATCAGCAGATCTGGACCAAAACAAATCAGCATTAGTTAAAAAAAATAACAACTCCTGGAGAAATTAATGGAACTGGAAGCCAATACGTTCGGAAATCTAATGACATATAACCCAATGTTTCCCAGAATGTGACTGTGTAAATGGTCTATGGATTAGTTGTCATCTAGGAACTATTGAATGGAGTCCACAATGATTGAAAGGTAGCAAATTGTCTCCAATGATATTTTGCTAAATCCTCTTTCTCTTGCTAACCCTGTCATCTCTTGTTGGTGATATTAATCTACCGAAAAACAAAAATTTAAAAATCAATTGTGTTTTTAGTTTGACAATATCTTCTTCGTTGTAGAGGGGTTCAGGCAGGCATCATTGGGTCAAATTAAAGGGAGATATATTTCAGATTGTGCATAGATGGAACTGCTCTCCATTCCCGAGTTAATGTCGTGTGAAGTGGAAGCACGGCATAGGCTTGGCGATCGTTTCGCCCAACACCTCCGCTCAGTCCGCATTAACCAACCTGATCTCCTGGTGGCTCAGCACTTCAACTCCCCCTCCCATTCTGAATCCGACATTTCTGTCCTGGGCCTCCTCCATGGCCAGAGTGAGCACCAATGGAAATTGGAGGAGCAGCACCTCATATTCCGCTTGGGCAGTTTACATGAAGATTGACTTCTCTAGTTTCCGGTAGCCCTTGCTGTCTCCTCCCCTTCTCAGCTCTCCCTCAGCCCACTGGCTCCTCCTCTTCCTTTCATCTTCCCCCCCCCCCCCCCCCCCCCCCCCCCACACACATCCACCCCACCCTAAATCAGTCTGAAGAAGGGTTTCGGCCCGAAACGTCACCTATTCCTTCACTCCATAGATGCTGCCTCACCCGCTGAGTTTCTCCAGCACTTTTGTCCACCTGTGTTAAATTAAGACGTGGTCAAGTTAATACGTGTATGTGATGCCCAAGAAATGAATGGTTGATCGATCAACACATTACATTGCAATGCCAGCTTTCTTTATGTCTTTGAGAATTTTTTATCTCCAAACTGAACTAATCTAAACTTCTGAGGCTCGCAGCACTGAAAAGAAATGTTCAAAAGTAAAATGGAATCGCCAAATGATTTCTTTTTCCAATAGTGTGCGTTCAGTGTGACACAGAGTGAAACTATCATGTCAGCTAAAAGCTTTATATGTCCACCGGGATAAATCTAAGCCGCACGTCTGAAATAAAGTGGTGACTACACATGTAATAATCAGATAGCTGCTTCATTGTGAGTGCCGGCGTTGACAATAGACAATTGGTGCAGGAGTAGAGGCCATTCGGCCCTTTGAGCCAGCACTGCCATTCAATGCGATCATGGCTGATCATCCACAATCAGTACCCCGTTCCTGCCTTCTCCCCGTATCTCCTGACTCCACTATCTTTAAGAGTCCTATCTAGCTCTTTCTTGAAAGTATCCAGAGAACCGGCCTCCACCGCCCACTGAGGCAGAGAATTCCACAGACTCACAACTCTCTGTGAGAAAAAGTGTTTCCTCGACTCCGTTCTAAGAGATACAGCGTGGAAACAGGCCCTTCGGCCCACCGAGTCCATGCAGACCAATGATCACCTTGTATGCCAGCACTATCCCACACATGCTAGAGACAATCTACAATTTTACAGAAGCCAATTAACCTGCAAACGTGCGTGTGTTTGGGATGTGGGAGGAATCTGAAGCACCCAGAATATCTCTATTCGGACTTTACTGGACTTTATCTTGCACCCAACATTATTCCCTTCATCCTGTATCTGTACGTGTGGATGGCTCGATTGTAATCATGTCTAGACTATCTGCTGACTGGAGAGCACCCAGCAAAAATGCTTTTCACTGTAGATAGACGCAACATGTTGGAGTAACTCAGTGGGTCAGGCAGCAACTCTGGAACAAAGGAATTAGGTGATGTTTCGTGTTGGACCGACCCAAAATGTCACCTATTCCTTTCCTCCAGAGATGCTGCCTGACCCGCTGAGATACTCCAGCATTGTGTGTCTATCTTTGGTATAAACCAGCATTGCAGTTCCTGGGGAGTGGGGGGGGGATCTTAAACCTAGACTGTGGGATAGTCAGTAGATGAGGGACCTGGAGGTAGAATGGTGGGTTAGAAGATTTTTGATATGGTGGGGGGGGGGGCAAGCTGGTTAAGGGCTTTGTATACATATAGAAGGAGCTTGAAGTTGATTCTGTACTATACAGGGAGCCAGTGGAGAGAGGCCAGGATTGGGGTGATGTGGTCCCTTTTACGGGTACCCATCAGAAGTCTCGCTGCGGCGTTTTGGACCAATTGCAGGCGGGACAGCGTTATTGTGAGGGGGTCGCTGGTCAGTGCGGACTCGGTGGGCCGAAGGGCCTGGTCCAACAGGGCCTCCATTGTATCTCTAAACTCAAAACTAAAATAAAGTCCCACTGTGTGCAGTAGTCTGCATGGGATTTGGTGAATAATCCACATGAGATGACAGTGAAAGCTCTTATGCTAACCATGAGATGGCAGCATTATCTATCATTAACAGTGCAGTTTAAGAGCTTGTAGAACTGCAAAGAGACACAAAATGCTGGAGTAACTCAGCTGGACAGGCGGCATCTCTGGAGAGAAGGAATGGGTGACGTTATACTGTTTAAGAAAGAACCGCAAATGCTGGAAAAATCAAAGGTAGACAAAAATGCTGGAGAAACTCAGCATCTATGGAGCGAAGGAATAGATGACATTTTGGGTCACCTATTCCTTACTTTATACCGCAATTAATTTGACAAACCACTTGTGCTTTCAGTAAAATAAATCTCTTGCTCTTGTTTAGCTAAATATTAGAATTTCTGTTTTTTAATGTTATTATCCAGTTGATTTGCTTAGTTTAGTTTGGAGATACAGCGTGGACACAGGCCCTGCGATGGACTCGGGTCTGAAGAAGGTTCTCGATCTGAAACGTCACCCATTCCTTTGCTCCATAGATGCTGCCTCATCCGCTGAGTTACTCCAGCTTTTTGTCTCCCTCTAAAAGAAACAGATGGATTGAGATGGAACTAAAGGAATGCAAGAAGCATTTTTATTATGACTTGATGCTGGTAATTTAATTTTATAAATGTTGTATAATTTATCATAATTTATCATTGGCCTACTTTGGGAATGAATATACATCGAATGGTAATCCTTTTCAGGCTTGTTTCCATTGAAAACTTTTCTGTGTATTAGGCAGGTACGGGATACTGAGTTGGATGATCAGCCATGATCATATTGAATGGCGGTGCAGGCTCGAAGGGCCGAATGGCCTACTCCTGCACCTAATTTCTATGTTTCTATGTTTCTATCCAGATCCAGGGGGGGTCCACCGAAAGATCAAACGGGGACCCGATGTGGGGTGAGGGCGCCAAGAATGACAAGGGTCCGTTGGGGACTACATTGAACGCTCTGTAACCTTGTCGATGCCCTTTATGTAGCGACCCTTTGCATACCTTGTGTGTGGTACGCATAAGAAAGAATTTTACTGTGACATGTCACGTGTGACAAAGTATCATTCATTCAAGTCTGCCAACAGAATGAGAGCTGGTGACTATGTCACGGGATAGTTTTATGATCCAATTTGTCAAGTTGCCAACTACAACTGAACATCAGCCAGGCCTGGATATAATACATGCCCAGTGGAGCATCCACTGTTCAGATGCAGTGAGTGACCTGTGGCCACAGAGTGGTTATAGTTAAGATGATCTATTTATCAGGACTGATGAGGATCGGGACAAAAATGCATTGCCTTTAAAAAGGTAAATACTTCAGACATGAGCGGAGAACAAAAGGAATGTTTTTGGCCAATATATTTCTGCCGCATATATCCTGACTACGGGTGCTGTCTGTACGGAGTTTGCACGTTCTCCCCGTGACCTGTGTGGGTTTTCTCCGGGTGCTCAGGTTTCCTCCCACACTCCAAAGACGTGCAGGTTTGTAGGTTGAATGGCTTCGGTAAAATTGTCATGAGGTCATAAGGGATAGGAGGAAAATTAGTCCATTCGGCCCATCACCTTTCGCCATTCAATCACAGCTGTTCTATCTCACCCTCCTAACCCCATTCTCCTGCCATCTCTCCATAACATCTGACTCCTGTACTAATCAAGAATTAGCACAGTAGGTTTAACATAGAAATAGATTCATGAGGAGGCCATTCGGCCCTTCGAGCCAGCGATTCAGTGTGATCATGGCTGATCGGCCCAAATCAATAACCTATACCTGGCTTCTCCCCATATCCCTTGACTCCACTAGCCCCTAGAGCTCTATCTAACTCTCTCTTAAATCCATCCAGTGACTTGGCCTCCACTGCCCTCTGTGGCAGGGAATTCCACAAATTCACAACTCTCTGGGTGAAAAAGTTTTTTCTCACCTCAGTCTTAAATGACCTCCCCTTTATTCTAAGACAGTGGCCCCTGGTTCTGGACTCGCCCAACATTGGGAACATTTTCCCTGCATCGAGCTTGTCCAGTCCTTTTATAATTTTATATGTTTCTATAAGATCACCCCCTCATCCTTCTAAACTCTAGTGAATACAAGCCTAGTCTTTTCAATCTTTGTGTGTGCTAGTGATTGCTGGTCGGCACGGGATCGATGGGCCTAACGGCCAGTTTCCGCATTGTTAGCCCTTCAGTTCAATGAGTCTACTTGCCAAACGCACAAGAAAAACAATGAAGACCCAATGGATAGAGTTTAGTTTTAGGATACAGCGCAGAAGCAGGCCCCTCAGCCGACCAGCGATCCCCGCACACTAACACTATCCTACACCCACTAGGGACCATTTTTACATTTACACCAAGCCAATTAACCTACAAACCTGTACGTCTTTGTAGTGTGAAAGGAAACCGAAGATCTCGTAGAAAACCCATGGGGAGAACATACAAACTCCATGTAGACGGCACCTCAGCCGGGATCAAACCCGGGTCTCCGGCGCTGTAAGGCAGCTACTCTACCGCTGCGCCACTGTGCCGTCTGTTCATTAATGCCCCCGCTATTTACTGCATAAATTCTCAAAATACTTCACCTCACACTTATTCTCATTAAATTCCATATGCCAGCTCTCTCACCCACTTTCCCACACATCTTATAGAGGTGTATAAAATCATGAGAGGAATAGATTGGAATAGACGCACAGAGTCTCTTGTCCAGAGTAGTGGAAACAAGAACCAGAGGACATAGGTTTAAGGTGAGGGGGAGAAGGATTTAATAGGAATCTGAGAAATAACTTTTTTCACGCAGAGGGTGGTGGGTGTATGGAACGAGCTGCTGGAGGAGATAGTTGAGGCAGGGACTATAACTGTGTTTAATGGACACTTGGACAGGGACATGGATTGGAGAATATTAGAGGGACACATGACTAGCTTAGAGGGGGCATCATGGACAGTTTGGGCCGAATGGCCTGTTTCCGTGCTGGATGACTCTTTAACTTTGATTCCATAGAAGATCTACATTTATTTTCAGCTGTAATCATCACAAGCTTGAATGGCAAAACGTTTGTACTGGTTTGTGGGAGGAGTGGGGATGTGGTTATACGTGATAGGAGTAGTATTAGGCCATTTGGCCCATCGAGTCTACTCCACCATTCAATCATGGCTGATCTCTGCCTCCTAACCCCATTCTCCTGCCTTCTCCCCATAACCCCAGACATCCGCACTAATGAAGAACATATCGGGGCATATGACAGTAAAACACTCTTGACTTTCTTGCGATAGACACAAGATGCTGGAGTAACTCTTTCTCTGGCAACGCCACGGGGCAAATGGATATCCGTCTGAGAGAACAGAGAACATTTATTTAGTTCTGTGAAAACACCGCTGGTATTGGTCGGTGTGCCGGGGGGGGGGAGGGGTCTTGGAAGTCAAAGATCTATAATGAGCAATTCAAATGATCTATAATGTTACCCGTCACAGAGTTTAGTGTATCTTAGCATTTTTTAGTATATCTCAGCTTAGATTATTTTAACATATTCCTTGGCAAATTTCTTGTAAATATCTTGTACATACTTGGCCAATACACTCATTAATTTATTAGCTGATTAATTTATTAATGGATTAATTCATTCATATCTTAGTTTATTAACTTATTTAATCTTAGCGTGCCTTTGTTTACTCTGGTTTAACTTAGTTTAGCTAAACTTATTTTAGATTTTCTTATCTAGACAAAAATGCTGGAGAAACTCAGTGGGCGAGGCAGCATCTTTGGAGCGAAGGAATAGGTGACGTTTTGGGTCAAGACCATTCATTAGACTGATGTGGGATTGTGGGGGAGGGGGCGGGAAGAAGAAAAGAAGAGGCGGAGACAGTGGGCTGTGGGAGAGCTGGGAAGGGGAGGGGAAAGAGGGAGAAAGCAGGGACTACCTGAAATTGGAGAAGTTAATGTTCATACCGCTGGGGTGTAAACTGCCCAAGCAAAATATGAGGTGCTGCTCCTCCAATTTACGGTGGGACTCACTCTGGCCATGGTTTCGGCCCAAAACGTTGCCAATTTTCTTCGCTCTATAGATGCTGCTGCACCCGCTGAGTTTCTCCAGCATTTTTGTCTACCTTCGATTTTCCAGCATCTGCAGTTCCTTCTTAAAGACTTAAGAAACCTTCCTTGTTATCTCCAATCGCATCATTCGATTGTCCATTCCCCTGCACCTGGGCTATATTTCCTACTTTGACGAAATATTTATCTTGTACAAACTTTTCTATATTTTGAATGAACCTCATCATACATTAATATTTATCACTGCAAACTAGTTGATGCCAATTGTTTAAATATAGCACATAGACATAGAAAAACATAGACAATAGGTGCAGGAGTAGGGCATTCGGCCCTTCGAGCCTGCATCTCCATTCAATATGATCATGGCTGATCATCCAACTCAGTATCCCGTACCTGCCTTCTCTCCATACCCCCTGATCTCTTCAGCCACAAGGGCCACATCTAACTCCCTCTTAAATATAGCCAATGAACTGTGGCCTCAACTACCTTCTGCGGGAGAGAATTCCACAGATTCACCACTCTATGTGAAAACAGTTTTCCTCATCTCGGTCCTAAAAGATCTCCCCCTTATCCTTAAGCTGTGACCCCTTGTTCTGGACTTCCCCAACATCGGGAACAATCTTCCTGCATCTAGCCTGTCCAACCCCTTAAGAATTTTGTACGTTTCTATAAGATCCCCCCCTCAATCTTCTAAATTCTAGCGAGTACAAGCCGAGTCTATCCAGTCTTTCTTCATATGAAAGTCCTGACATCCCATTATCTTTTACATGAACATTTTCCTTCACCTGATTATGGATATTTTTTTTTAATGCATTTGTATTGTGTTATCCGCTCATTAATGGGGAGAGAGATTGGGTGGTATAATAGATTTATGGAGATATTGAAAATCGCTGTTAAGGATAGGAATTGCTTCAATGTTTCTCAAAGTCCAATTAAAGGCAATCCTGTCAGAAGGTGGTATTTTACAACCCGACAAACATCCTTGTTTCGGAGGAATCGTTTTGAAATATTATAATTTGGAGGGTTGCTGCATTAAATGCATTCGGATGCCAGCTGAATATGGTCAATTGATGCCCTTATTCCGTTCAAAGTGATTGCCCCGACTTTCACCTGGAGTGAAACAACACATGCATGGTGGGAAATTGCACTCGTGATATTTTTTGTGAATTCGCAACGTTAAGCCGGAGATTTTGAATTAGGGAATTGTCAGAAGACCCATTGATGCGTGAAGGGAATTTATTTAATGCAGTGAGATAATGGCTCATTTCCCCGTCAGGCCTGCCGTTCATCATCAGATCCACACCTACCATGGAGATATCTGCTTGGGTAGTTTTTACACCCCAGCGGTATGAACATTGACCTCCAATTTCAGGTAGTCCCTGCTTTCTCCCTCCTTCCCCTCCCCTTCCCAGCTCCGCCACAGACCACTATCTCCGCCTCTTCCTTTCTTCTTTCCGTCCCTTCCACCTCCACATCCATCTCAAGAAGGGTCTCGACCCAAAACATCACCTATTCCTTTGCACCATAGATGTTGCCTCTCCCGCTGTGATTCTCCGGCATTTTTGTCTGCACTGGAGATATCTCCCAGAGGCAAATTCATCACCAGTGGCATCCACAATCGGTGTAGCACGGTGGCACAGCGGTAGAGTTGCTGCCCCGCAGCACCGGAGACCCAGGTTCGATCCTGGCTACGGGCGCTGTCTGTACGGAGTTTGTATGTTCTCCCAACAAGACATGCGTGGGTTTTCCCCAGGTGCTCCGGTTTCCTCCCACGCTCCAAAAACTGGTTTGTAGGTTATTTGGCTTTGGTAAAAACATTAAATTGGCCATGGTGTGGGTAGGATGGTGTTAGTGCCCAGGGATCGCTGGTCAGCATGAACTCAATGGGCCGAAGGGCCTGTTTCCGTGCTGAATCTCCAAACCAAACTAACTGAGCATTACATGGGTTAGGACTATCGGAAGGTACATTTCATTGGAACAGAAGTGTTGAAAGTATATTTGGATGCTCCAAGGATGAGCTGATGTTGATTAAAGCCACATTCCGTAAATAAATTGCACAAAGTGCTGGAGTAACTCTGAGGGTCAAACAATATCTCCGGAGAAAAGAAGGAATGGGTGAAGAAGGGTCTCGACCCGAAATGTCACATTCCTTTTTTCACATTCACACCAAGCCAATTTACCTAAAAACATGTACGTCTTTGGAGTGTGGGAGGAATTTTCCCAGTCATTTTTGGCTGGCAGTGTACAAATGTTTTCTCAAATCTATGTATTTTTCTTGTTCATTGAAGTCAATAATAGACATTAAGTGCTCACCAGACAATATTGTTGTCAAATTAATGGTTGGTAGCAGTTTCTGCAATTACACCTATTACAGAAACATAATCATCTGCCTTGCATGAATCCAAGTGGAAAGGTTATCACCGAAAATGAGTCGTGCTTGATTTATTGATTCTCAATTCGTGTTACATTACCTGGTGAAATTTGAGAATATTAATACATTTTAATTCAAACGGTACGGGCGACACGGTGGCGCAGCGGTAGAGTTGCTGTGGAAAGCATCTTGTTCGGAAATATTACCATCTGGTTTGGGAACTGCTCTGCCCAGGACAAGAAAGCTCTGCAGAGTGCGTTCGGCTGAACGCACTATGGGAACTTCACTCGCCCCCCTGCAGGAACTATACATCAGGAGGTGCAACTCCAGAGCCAACAATATCATGGGAGACCCCTTCCACCCCTGCAACGGACTGTTCCAGCTGCTACGGTCAGGCAAACGCCTCCGTTGCCATGCGGTGAGAACGGAGAGGTTGAGAAGGAGTTTCTTCCCAGAGGCCATTCGGACTGTAAACGCCTATCTCACCAGGGACTAACTTTACTGAACGTTTTTCCTTCGGCCCACAATATTTAATATGTAAAAGAATATATGATTCTGTTTGTAGTTTGTCTGGTTGTTTGTTTGTTTGTCTTTTTGCACAAAGTCCGCGTGCATTTGCCACTTTTCATTTCACTGCACATCTCGTATGTGTGTGTGACGAATAACGTTTGACTCACAGCGCCAGAGACCCGCGTTCCATCCTGACTGCGGGTGCTGTCTGGGATAAAGAACAATGAATGAAAGATACGCAATAAAGTAACGATGGTGAAGGGAACTGGCCGTTGTTAGCTGTTTGTTGGGTGAGAACGAGAAGCTGGGGCGACTTGGGTGGGGGAGGGATGGAGAGAGAGATGTAATGCCGGGGCTACTTGAAGCGGGAGAAATCGATATTCATACCACTGGGTTGCGGTCGAGGAAAGAGCGTGGAAGTCGATCGCGGCCCTGCTTCCACCACCACGTACAAGAAGCGACAAGGCAGACACCATTGCCTGTGGATGCCGAGACGTGCGTTTAGCTCTGGCTGGACAACTTCTAATCCTGTGTGTGGACTCGATAAGCAGAGTCTGTAAGGTGGACACAAAATGCTGGAGTAACTCAGCGGGTGAGGCTGGAGAGAAGGGCCTCTGGAGAGAAGGAATGGGCGACGTTTCGGGTCGAGACCCTTCTTCTTCAGACTTACTTACATCCTTTTTCTTACACCACTGAGTTCGTTCTTACACCACTGGGCTGTAAGCTGCCCAAGCAAAATATGAGTGGCTGTTCCTCCACTTTGCGTTTAGTCTCACTCTGACAATGGAGGAGACTGACCCAGGACACAGAGTGACCTCTGTGTGGGAATGGGAAGGGGAATTAAAGTGTTTAGCAACCGGGGAGATCAGGTCGGTCCAGGCGGACTGAGTGAAGGTGTTCAGTGGAACGATAGCCCAGTCTATGCTTGGTCTCGCCGATGTATAAGAGTTCACGTCTTCAAGTTTGACAATGTTAAAAAAAAAACCTCCCCTACAGTATATTCACTATTACCTAAGATAGACGCCAAGTGCTGGAGTAGCTCAGTGGGTCAGGCAGCACGCCGGCCCTGATGTGTTCTGGCCTTTTCCTACCTTCAGTCCTCCCCCTTTTCTATTTGCAGTCTGAAGAACGGTTCTGACCTGAAATGTCATCTATCCTTTTTCACCATAGATGCTGCCTGACCCGCTGAGTTACTCCAGCACTCTGTGAAACGTCACCTATCCATGTTCTCCACAGATGCTGCCTGACCCGCTGAGTTATGGTGCAGCAGCATCTATGGAGCTAAGGAAATAGGCAACGTTTCGGGCCGAAATCCTTCTGGAAATAGGCAACGTTTCGGGCCGAAACCCTTCTGGGTTTCGGCCCGAAACGTTGCCTATTTCCTTAGCTCCATAGATGCTGCCTGACCCGCTGAGTTACTCCAGCACTCTGTGAAACGTCACCTATCCATGTTCTCCACAGATGCTGCCTGACCCACTGAGTTACTAGCCTGGTTCAGTTCAATTTATTGTCCCGTGTACCGAGGTACAGTGAAAAGCTTTTGTTGCGTGCTATCCAGTCAGTGGAAAGACAATACCTGATTACAATCCAGCCATTTGCAAGTGTATAGAAATATAGAAACGTAGAAAATAGGTGCAGGAGGAGGCCATTCAGCCCTTCGAGGCAGCTCCACCATTCAATGGCTGATCATCCAGAATCAGTACCCCGTTCCTGCTTTCTCCCCACATCCCTTGATTCCGTTAGCCCCAAGAGCTAAATCTAACTCTCTCTTGAAAACATCCAGTGAATTGGCCTCCACTGCCCTCTGTGGCAGAGTATTCCACAGATTCCACACAATTCAACATGATAAGGGAATAATGTTTAGTGCAAGGTAAAGTCCGATCACAGATAGTCCGAGTATTTCAGAAGGAACTGAGTTACTCCAGCATTTTCTGTCTACCTCACTTTGTAATGTTCAAGAAAGAACTGCAGATGCTGAAAAAATCGAAGGTAGACAAAAATGCTGGAGAAACTCAGCGGGCGAGGCAGCATCTATGGAGCGAAGGAATAGTCCGAGGGTCACCAATGAGGTCGATAGTAGTTCAGGACCACTCTGGTTGCGGCAGGATGATTCACTTGCCTACTCCAGCATTTTGTGCCTTTTTCTTTAAACAGTAAATTGCTTAATATATTTCCATCTGTTGTGTTTAAATGCCCATTCACTTCCTGGACATGTTTGTTCTGCGTCACTGTGACATCTTCAACAACTGCTTTCTCTGTTGTGCACTTAGAAAGCTTCATCGCAATTAATTTTACCCCGAGCTGCCTAAATGGTTATTAATAATACCTGCAGATGCATTTTTTATTTTTTTGACTGGGGACATGATGTCTCTCGTTTCTGTGAGTCATTTCTTGGGAGGTGGGAAAGACGAGGACAGGACTGAATTATTCGCAGCGGAGACATTAATTCTAGTCCTGTCTGACATTTCGATGGATACTGTGTGTTGATTTGCACCAAGCTGCTTAATGCTATTTTAACATATGCGCAGCAATATTTGACTCCCAGTGACATACCTGAAAGAGATTTGCTAAACCCAGCATCAATGATTCATATTGCTAATAGGATAGCTCCGCGGGTCACAACCTGATGTTGTAGAGCACGGATTGAAGGTGTGATCGTTCGTGCAGCGAGCTACTGAATGTTACTTTGAGCTAAGCCGGACCAAATCCCAGGGGGAAACCAGGGGGCAAGACCGAGCTCTTGGCAGCATCGGCACGCATCTCATCATACATCAGTATTAATACAATCAGAAGCATTGTAGCAGGTTTCCACACTGCACGCCCACACGGGGAAAATATTAAAACACCGCGACCAAAATTAAGACGGCAATTAATAAAGATGGCAAAACCTATAATTTAATCTTAGTTTGACGTGCAAATATTGTGAATCATATAACCATATAACAATTACAGCACGGAAACAGGCCATCTCGACCCTTCTAGTCCGTGCCAAGCACGTATTCTCCCCTAGTCCCATACACCTGCGTTCAGACCATAACCCTCCATACCTTTCCCGTCCATATAACTATCCAATCAAATCACAACTGGATAATTATATCATCTTTGATTTATCTGTGACTGCTCCTTAAGGGGCTGTCCCACTTGGGCAACCTAATTGGCGAGTTTAGAAGAGTTGAGTTTGAAAAAATGATATGTTGAAGACCTCCTTCACCTATGATGAAGACCAGCTTTGACGAGCTACGGCTAACTTTGGGAAAATTGGACACCGAATAGTGGAGAGTGAAGACGACCTCTTTCGATCTCCTTCGACCTCCCTTCGACTATGATGAAGGCTGTTTACGACTACCTTCGATTACCTACGACTAACATGCCGACCTACTATGACTAAACCTACGAGTAAAAAAAAGTATCGATTTTTTTCCATGGCAACCTTTTTTTTACTCGCGGGCATTGTTCAACATGTTGCAAAATACGCCGCAACCTAGCGGAGACCACTCTCGAGCGTGAAGGAGAGTTACGAAGACCTCCTAGGACCTCGTGGCGACCATGCTGCAAGTATGAGTCGAGAGCAAACTCGCCAGAACTGGCGGTTTAGGTCGCCCAAGTGGGACAGCCCCTTTAAGGTGAAGCAGGGTGACGGAAATGGAACAGATGGATCCTGGTTCTGACTGAGTCAAGAGAAGGGGGGATGGTTTGGTCATTTTTTCCCCCGTGTACAGAACTGGCGAATTTCAACAGCAAAGTGAACTCAATCTAAGATTGCCGCCTTCATTTTCCACCCAGCCTGCCCAATATTGATTGAGAGGGCGGTGCTAGCTCAAAGGGCCGAAGGGCCTACTCGTGCACCTATTGTCTATTGATAGACACAAAATGCTGGAGTAACTCAGCGGGATGGGCAGCATCGCTGGAGAGCAGGAATGGGTGACGTTTCGGGTCGAGACCCTTTGTCAGAATGGGAATCGGGGGAGAGACAGATACAGAGATAAGGGAGGGTAAGGTGTGAAAACGAGACAAAGTGGATGAAGATCGAGGACAATGTAGAATAGATCATTGTTAGGCTGGGGAAGCTGACAACAAAGCACTCAGAGATAACTGGGCCTCCTCCATGGCCAAAGTGAGTCCCACCGTAAATTGGAGGAGCAGCACCTCATATTTCGCTTGGGCAGTTTACACCCCAGCGGTATGAACATTGACTTCTCCAATTTCAGGTAGTCCCTGCTTTCTCCCTCCTTCCCCTCCCCTTCCCAGCTCCCCCACAGACCTCTGTCTCCGCCTCTTCTTTTCTTCTTTCCGCCCCCCGCCCCCCCACCCCTACATCAGTTTCAAGAAGGATCTCGACTCAAAAACGTCTCCTTTTCTTTCCCTCCGTAGATGCTGCCTCACCCACTGAGTTTCTCCAGCATTTTTGTCCGCCTTCGATTTTTCCAGCATCTGCAGTTCTTTCCTAAACAGGGATAACACATAATCGGGAACAGTTCAGCTGGTGGGAGACTGGGAAGGGGGGGACTGATGGCGGTAGTGGGAAGGCAAGGGTTACTTAAGTTAGAGAAGTCAATGGTCATACCGCTGGGGTGTAAGCTGCCCAAGCGAATTATGAGGTGCTGCTCCTCCAATTTACGCTGGGCCTCACTCTGACAATGGAGGAGGCCCAGGACAGAGAGGTCAGTGTGGGAATGGGAGGGGGTTAAAGTGTTTGGCAACCGGGAGATTGAGTGATGGGTTTTTTTTCCGGTGAGTTTTATACCCCTTGCTTGTTCCAAGCCATGGCTGGAGGCTGTCATGGGGCGAACGTGCAAACTCCGCACAGGCAGCATCCAAGGTCAGGATCGAACCCGGGTCTCCGGCGCTGTAAGGCGGCAACTCTCCCGCGGCCCCCCCCCCCCCCCCCCCCCCCCCCCCATGCCCAACTTGCCTGACTTTGTCCTGTCCCTCCTCTCATTCATTTATCTTCCTCCCATCACCATCAGTCTGAAGAGTTTGTTCGTTCTCCCTGTGACTGTGTAGGTTTTCTCCGGGTACCACAACCAGAGAGCAGTGTAAGTAAGTAAGTATGTAAGTTTATTGGCCAAGTATTCACATACAAGGAATTTGCCTTGGTGCTCCGCCCTCAAGTAACAACTTGACACACGGTGACAGTTACGAATGACTCAGAAAACAATAAACATTGATAATAATAAAACATTAATGATAAAACACCATTGATCGAGCATGTGAACCAACAAAATACCAGATCAAAGGGAGGCTACAGATTTTTGGCTGTTGAGTAGAGCAACTACTCGTGGATAAAAACTGTTTTTATGTCTGCCTGTGGCAGCTTTGACAGTCCATAGTTTTCCAGTGCTGAACTACCATCGACCTCATTGGTGACCCTCGGACTATCCTTGATCGGACTTTGCTGGCTTTACCTTGCACTAAACGCACATGTCTCTGTACACTTGTAAATTGATCTCGATTGTGACCATGTATTGTCTTTCTGCTGACTGGTTAGCACGCAACAATGGACAATAGACAATGGACAAAAAGCTTTTCACTGTACCTCGGTACACGTGACAATAAACTCAACTCAACTGCACTGAAACTGAAGAAGGATCTCAACACGAAACGTCATCTATTCCTTTTCTCCAGCGATGCTGTCTGACCCGCTGAGTTACTCCAGCTTTTTGTGTCTGTCTTAACATACAGATTTTGACATCCAGTGGTGACTATGACCATTTTATAGTTGACTGAGAGGAACATTCTCATTATTTTAGTTCCTGCCGCGTGCTTTGCAGTCAGTGTCAAACTTGGCCTCCGATCAATATCTTCAGAGGTGACAACTCAGGGAAACAAGAGACATCATTGTGTTTCCCTAATTTGTAACTTGGCTGGCTTAAACCTTTTGAGGCTGGTGTCGATCAAACTTCCTTCTAATCTCGCACCAATCTTTAATTAAATGGTAACGAAAATATGGTTGGTGCGGCACGGTGGCGCAGCGGTAGAGTTGCTGCTTTACAGCACTTGCAGCGCCAGAGACCCGGGTTCGATCCCGACTACGGGTGCTGTCTGTATGGAGTTTGTACCTTCTCCCCGCGCCCTGCGTGGGTTTTCTCCGAGATCTTCGCTTTCCTCCCACACTCCAAACGTGTGCAGGTTTGTAGGTTAATTGGCTTGGTGTGTGTGTGTGGTGTCTGTGTAAATTGTCCCCAGTGTGTGTAGGATAGTGTTAGTGTGCAGAGATTGCTGGTCGGCGCGGACTCGGTGGGCCGAAGGGCCTGTTTCCGCGCTGTATCGCTAGACTAATCTAAAAGAAACAGATGTTTAAGAAAGAACTGCAGACGCTGGAAAAAAATCGAAGGTGGACAAAAATGCTGGAGGAACTCAGCGGTTGCAGCAGCATCGATGGAGCGAAGAATGGGTGACGTTTCGGGTCGAGATCCTTCTTCAGACTCGAGTCTCATTCCTTCGCTCCAGAGATGCTGCCTCACCCGTTGAGTTACTCCAGCTTTTTGTCTACCTCTATAACAACAAACATTTGAGATGGAACTAATAGAAACATAGAAATTAGGTGCAGGAGTAGGCCATTCGGCCCTTCGAGCCTGCACCGCCATTCAATATGATCATGGCTGATCATCCAACTCAGTATCCCGTACCTGCCTTCTCTGCATACCCTCTGATCCCCTTAGCCACAAGGGCCACATCTAACTCCCTCTTAAATATAGCCAATGAACTGTGGCCTCACCTACCCTCTGTGGCAGAGAGTTCCAGAGATTCACCACTCTCTGTGTGAAAAATGGAATGGAATGGAATGGAATGCAAGAAGCATTTTTATTATTACTTGATGCTGATAATTTGATATTATAAATGTATAATTTATCAGCAATGTTCTTCACATTTGGCCTACTTTGGGAATGAATATACATCGAAACGTAATCCTTTTCAGGCTTGTTTCCATTTAAATTGCATCGCAATAGTTTTTGTTAATAACATCCGTCCCATATTAGCATATTTTGTGTTCCGTCTCATCCAGCCCTCGGCTGGCAATTAACTTTAGTTGCAACAACTTGCCGGCTGCAATTGTATAATATTTAAATTGAACCTTTTAATTTACTAATTTGAATCTACTTTCCTTCTTTAGACATACAGCCTTATTCTAAAATGGATTAAATTCTTTTTTTTTTTATCATCAATCTACACACAATAGCCCACAATAAAAAAGTGAAAACAGGTGTTTAGCAATTTTTGCTAAATAATTAAAAATAAATAACTGAGATATCACATTTACATAAGTATTCAGACCCGTTACTCTGTACTTTATTGAGGCACTTTGGCAGTGATTACAACCTCAAGTCTTGTTGGGTATCACGCTACAAGCTTGGCACACCTGTATTTGGGTAATTTATCCCATTCTTCTCTGCAGATCCTCTCAAGCTCTGTCAGGTTGGATGGGGAGTGTCGATGCACAGCTATTTTCAGGTCCCTCCAGAGATGTTCCATCGGGTTCAAGTCCGGGCTCTGGCCGGGCCACTTACGGACATTCACAGACCTGTCACAAAGCCGCTCCTGCGTTGTCTTGGACGTGAGCTTTCGGTCGTTGTCCTGTTGGAAGGTGAACCTCCACCCCAGTTTGAGGTCCAGAATGCTCTGGAGCAGGTTTTCACCAAGGATCTCTCTATACTTTGCTCCGTTCATCTTTACCTCGATCCTGACTGGTCTCCCAGTTCCTTCCGCTGAAAAACATCCCAAGGGGTAAACCATTTAGAACGGAGACGAGGAAACACTTTTTCACACAGAGAGTGGTGAGTCTGTGGAATTCTCTGCCTCAGAGGGCGGTGGAGGCAGGTTCTCTGGATGCTTTCAAGAGAGAGCTAGATAGGGCTCTTAAAGATAGCGGAGTCGGGGGAGATGGGAAGAAGGCAGGAACGGGGTGCTGATTGTGGATGATCAGCCATGATCATATTGAATGGCGGTGCTGGCTCGATGGGCTGAATGGCCCATTGTCTATTGTCTATCGTCTATTGTACCTGTCTAACTGCTTCTTAAACGGTGCGATAGTCCTAGCCTCAACCACCTCCTCTGGCAGCTGGTTAACTCAGCGGGTCAGACAGCATCTCTGGTTGAAAGGAATAGGTGACGTTTCGGGTTGAGATCCTTCTTCAGTTTCAGTTCAGTTCCATTTCAGTTCAGTTCAGTTTCAGTTGAGTTTATTGTCAAGTGTACCGTGGTACAGTGAAAGGCTTTTTGTCTGCTGTCTATTGTTGCGTGCTAACCAGTCAGCAGAAAGACAGTACATGGTTACATTTGATCCATTTACAAGTGTATAGAAACATGATTCACCCACCACCCTTTGTGTGAAAAAGTTGCCCCTCAGATTCCTATTAAATCTTTTCCCTTTCACCTTGAACCTATGTCCTCTGGTCCTCGATTCCCCTACTCTGGGCAAGAGATTCTGTGCATCTACCCGATCTATTCCTCTCATGTTTTAGTAAACTTCCCCCTTTGGGCTTTACAGATCCTTGTGGCACAGGGAAAGGAATAGTTTCATTTATTGCATTTGATCACGGACAATGCAAATGGGATTTATTTTGCATTTGCTTGAATAGACGATAGACAACAGTTGGAGGAGTAGGCCATTCGGCCCTTCGAGCCAGCACCGCCATTCAATGTGAAATGGCTGCCGTCCATGTATAAGACAAGATGAGAAATATATAACACATAAATGCACGCTGTAATTTGTGAGGCTATCAATGGAGTCACATCTTGTCATCCATATTGCTATTTCATTCGATCTCTCTTCATTGTCCCAACTTGTTGTATGATGAACACATCGGTAACTCTGTGCACTGTAGAGTATTTTGCCAAATGTTCCCAGGCCATTGTTTATTTCTGAGTTGTACACTTTACTTTAGTTTAGTTTAGAGATACAGCGCGGAAACAGGCCCTTCGGCCCACCAAGTCCAATCCTAGCACACTAATGGGCCTGTCCCACTTGGCGATATTTTTAGGCGACTGCCAGCGACTGTCATGGTCGTAGTAGGTCACCGAAAAACCTGCAACAATCCAGGACAGCACCTACGTCAGGGGAAGTCAAGCTACGGTCACTAGCGTCAACCCAACTATTGTCGAAACATTTTCAACATGTTGAAAATTTAATGGCGACCAGAAAAACGATACGACTTTTTCTTTTTTGAGCAACTGAGGAGACGACTCCCGACCACCACCGGCGAACATGTGGCGACAAACTAGTCGCCTGTAGTTGTCTAAACTAATCGCGTAAGTCAGACAGGACCCTAACACTATCCTACACACACGACAGGGACACACTCCTTTGGGGTGTGGGAGGAAACCGAAGATCTCGGAGGAAACCCGCGCAGGTCACGTGGAGAACGTACAAACTCTGTACTGACAGCACCCGTAGTCGGGATCGAACCCGGGTCTCCGGCGCTGCAAGCACTATAAGGCAGCAACTCTACCGCTGCGCCTTGTCACCATGTCTAAGGGGTTGGACAGGCTAGATGCAGGAAGATTGTTCCCGATGTTGGGGAAGTCCAGAACAAGGGGTCACAGTTTAAGGATAAGGGGGAAATCTTTTAGGACCGAGATGAGGAAAACATTTTTCACACAGAGAGTGGTGAATCTGTGGAATTCTCTGCCACAGAAGGTAGTTGAGGCCACAGTTCATTGGCTATATTTAAGAGGGAGTTAGATGTGGCCCTTGTGGCTAAAGGGATCAGGGGGTACGGAGACAAGGCAGGTACAGGATACTGAGTTGGATGATCAGCCATGATCATATTGAATGGCGGTGCTGGCTCGAAGGGCCGAATGGCCTACTCCTGCACCTATTGTCTATGTTTCTATGTTTCTATGTCTATGCTTCACTTTACGCGCTGTAGGGTTTTACATCACAGCTGGTGTTTAACTAAAAACACTTTCCCCTCATTGTACTAAGAATACATTTCTACATTATGTTTCAGCGATATTCTATCCAGCTTCTAAAATATTCTGCTCATGTTATTTTGAACATTGCATACAATGTGAAACTGTTCCAGTTCATTTCTGTTGCTTATAGTTGCACGACTTCGTGGCTTTGAAGTTCATTCCAGATCAGAACCCAGGACATTTATTCCACTTAAATGATCGTGCTGCAGCTGTTTAGAATTTTAATTTAGTTTAGAGATACAGCGTGGAAACAGGCCCTTCGGCCCACCGAGTCCGTGCCGACCAGCGATCCCCGCACACTAACACTATCCTACACAATTTACAATTATACCAAGCCAATTAATCTATAAACCTGCACGTCTTTGGAGTGTGGGGGGAGGGGGGGAAACGAAGATCTTGGAGAAAAACCCACGCAGGTCACGGGGGGAACGAACGTGCAAACTCCGTACAGACAGCACCCGTAGCCGGGATCGAACCTGGTTCCCTGGCACTGTGAGGCAGAGACTCTACCGCTGCGCCACGGTGACGGCTGTGATAACTGAATTGTCAGCGTGTGAGTATTGATAATGTCTTCTCCCAGCTACCCAGAATCGATTGACAGGTAACCCATCAGGTGACAGGACCACAACAAAGAGTCTCGTCAAAGCAATTGAGACCTTTATTCTGACATCGCGTTTCCAGAAGAATTAGTGTCAGGTAACGGTTTGAAGTGTTAATTTGAGCTCTTTACAAAACAGAAAGGTTAGTGAGGATTCCGCGGTGCTGTTGAGGGAGCGCAGCGTAGGTTCACCAGGTTAATTCCCGGGATGGCGGGACTGTCATATGCTGAGAAAATGGAGCGGCTGGGCTTGTACACTCTGGAGTTTAGAAGGATGAGAGGAGATCTTATTAAAACAGATAACATTATTTAAGGTTTGTATGGGACTAGGGGAGAATACGTGTTCGGCACGGACTAGAAGGGTCGAGATGGCCTGTTTCCGTGCTGTAATTGTTATATGGTTATATGGTTATATGACACGCTAGAGGCAGGAAACATGTTCCCGATGTTGGGGGAGTCCAGAACCAGGGGCCACAGTTTAAGAATAAGGGGTAAACCATTTAGAACGGAGACGAGGAAACACTTTTTCACACAGAGAGTTGTGAGTCTGTGGAATTCTCTGCCTCAGAGGGCGGTGGAGGCCGGTTCTCTGGATGCTTTCAAGAGAGAGCTAGATAGGGCTCTTAAAGATAGCGGAGTCAGGGGATATGGGGGGAAGGCAGGAAGGGGGTACTGATTGGGGATGATCAGCCATGATCACATTGAATGGCGGTGCTGGCTCGAAGGGCCGAATGGCCTACTCCTGCACCCATTGTCTATTGTCTATTGATTTTACCATTTCAATTGATGAACCGGAATGATTGGGGAAAATTGTTTTTAAAATAATCACTGAACGAACAAAGATAAGGATGAATATTGATCAGCTATCCTCTGGGTGAACTCCGGAACGGTGCTTGTGTTGTCAACAGCTTAGACTCCTGCTGAATTATTAACGCGCAGGAGACACAGACTGCGACAAGTGTCAGCTCAGGTGATCTTGGGTGATGAGATGACGATAGACAGGGCGGCACGGTGGCGCAGCGGTAGAGTCACCGCCTCACAGCGCCAGAGACCCGGGTTCAATCCCAACCACAGCTGCCGCCTGTACGGAGTTTGTACCTTCACCCCGTGACCCACGTGGGTTTTCTCCGTTTGTTCTGGATTCCCCCCGCACGCCTCAGATGTACAGGTTTGTAAGTTGTGTGGAATGGAACTGCAGATGCTGGTCTCCAAATCTGAGGAAGGACATTATTGCCATAGAGGGAGTGCAGAGAAGGTTCACCAGACTGATTCCTGGGATGTCAGGACTGTCTTATGAAGAAAGACTGGATAGACTTGGTTTATACTCTCTAGAATTTAGGAGATTGAGGGGGGATCTTATAGAAACTTACAAAATTCTTAAGGGGTTGGACAGGCTAGATGCAGGAAGATTGTTCCCGATGTTGGGGAAGTCCAGGACAAGGGGTCACAGCTTAAGGATAAGGGGGAAATCCTTTAAAACCGAGATGAGAAGAACTTTTTTCACACAGAGAGTGGTGAATCTCTGGAATTCTCTGCCACAGAGGGCAGTCGAGGCCACAGTTCATTGGCTATATTTAAGAGGGTGTTAGATGTGGCCCTTGTGGCTAAGGGGATCAGAGGGGATGGAGAGAAGGCAGGTACGGGATACTGAGTTGGATGATCAGCCATGATCATATTGAACGGCGGTGCAGGCTCGAAGGGCCGAATGGCCTACTCCTGCACCTAATTTCTATGTTTCTATGTTTCAAATCAACGATAGACACAAAATGCTGGAATCTCACAAATCTTCTCACAAGCAGCGTGACATTTTATTGAATGCCGACTGAAAATGCAAGTAAACTCTATTAATAAGCAATGGCTTCCTGTCGAGACTCTAATATTTACATACATGGAGAACTCTGTTCAATTAGTCAAACTTAATTTCCCTTTCATAAAAGTTTGTTGCCCCTATAATGTTTAATGATTTTGCTCATCTCCTGCTGAGTTGGACTTAAACCCGCCTGGTCGAGGTATCGGGTATTGGGCAGGGAGTCAAACGGGAGGGAACTAACGAATAGAAGTTTATAGTTTTATCATTTAGTGAATCTCTTTTTAATTAATTACAGTGAATTAATTTTTTTCCATACAGTTCCGTGACAATCCTACCCTACATTGGGCACTGTCACATAAAGCATAAGGGTGCAAGACAGTAGACTACACTGAGTTTAGTATAGTTCAGAGATTTGGCACGGAAACAGGCCCTTCGGCCCACCTCGTCCGTGCTGACCAATGATCCCCGCACACTAACACTATCCAACACACTAGAAACAATTTTAGGATGCTGCCTGACCCGCTGAGTTACTACCTGAAGTTACCTGTAATGAAAAAGGATAGGTGACGTTTCGAGTCGGGACCCAAAGGGTCCCGACCCGAAACGTCACCTATCCTTTTTGTAACATAGATGCTGCCCTGACCCGCTGAGTTACTCCAGCACTCTGTGAAACGTCACCTATCCATGTTCTCCACAGATGCTGCCTGACCCGCTGAGTTACTCCGGCACTCTGTGAAACGTCACCTATCCATGTTCTCCACAGATGCTGCCTGACCCGCTGAGTTACTCCTGCACTCTGTGAAACGTCACCTATCCATGTTCTCCACAGATGCTGCCTGACCCGCTGAGTTACTCCAGCACTCTGTGAAACGTCACCTGCCCATGTTCTCCAGGCTCCATGTGAAACGGTGGAAAGAAATTCTTACGATTGACATAGAATTGTGGTAACTCAGCGGGCCATCGCTGGTCCCTGCACTGTGGTCCACGTGACAATGAAACTAAACTGCAAACTGTAAAAATTGTAAATTGTCCCGAGTGTGCGTAGGATAGTGTTAGTGTGCGGGGGGTCGCTGGCCGGCGCGGACTCGGTGGGCCGAAGGGCCTGTTTCCACGCTGTATCTCTAAACTAAACTAAACTAAACTGCGCTACAAAGGACGATAACTTTATTCCAAAATGCTGTTGAAATATCGCTCGTCTGCCTCAAATTAAGGAAGCTTTCAAGTCCTGGATCACACGTTTGACACCAGTGAACGGATTGATTGAGCTGTGAAACATGTTTTGTTTGCTTCGGGAGTGAGTGCCAAATCCAACATAAAAGCAGTCAAATAGAAAGTACAGGTTTGAAACTGATTCTGCATCGCTGCCTGGCTGCCTATAGACAGAGAAACCAGAGTGATGATGCCAGTTATGTTGGCATTCGCTGCTCCAACTTGTAGCCAACTTTCCTTTAAATCAGCTTCATGTAACTAACTAGCTGTATCGTTTTGGAGAAGGAACTGCAGATGCTGGAAAATCGAAGGGAGACAAAAGTGCTGGAGAAACTCAGCGGGGTGCAGCAGCATCTATGGAGCAAAGGAAATAGGCAACGTTTCGGGCCGAAACCCTTCCGGGTTTCGGCCCGAAACGTTGCCTATTTCCTTCAGGGTTTCGGCCCGAAACGTTGCCTATTTCCTTCCGGGTTTCGGCCCGAAACGTTGCCTATTTCCTTCAGTGTTTCGGCCCGAAACGTTGCCTATTTCCTTCAGGATTTCGGCCCGAAACGTTGCCTATTTCCTTCCGGGTTTCGGCCCGAAACGTTGCCTATTTCCTTCAGGGTTTTGGCCCGAAACGTTGCCTATTTCCTTCAGGGTTTCGGCCCGAAACGTTGCCTATTTCCTTCAGGGTTTCGGCCCGAAACGTTGCCTATTTCCTTCCGGGTTTTGGCCCGAAACGTTGCCTATTTCCTTCAGGGTTCGGGTTTCCTTCAGGGTTTCGGCCCGAAACGTTGCCTATTTCCTTCGCTCCATAGATGCTGCTGCACCCGCTGAGTTTCTCCAGCACTTTTGTCTACCGTCAGTGGAAGGGAGGTTGGTTTGCGTGATGGTCCAGGCTGGGTTACCTCGACAATTCTACATTTCCCACAATTGTACAGACCTCTATCCAGTCTCCCTGCTACCCTTGACATTTTTCAAAGTGTCACAACAGATTTTTACATAATTCAGAAGTCTCCCTCCACATGATGCCACCTCTCTCTTCTCCCACCCCCTCCTTTAAGAGGTGCCAACTATCTTTATGCTGCACCAAACACTATGTCCCTTCTCCCCAGAGATGCTGCCTGGCCCGCTGAGTTACTCCAGAATTCTGGGTCTATTCTCGCATCTGCAGTTCCTTTCTACACAGCCATATTTACCTCAATCCAGGTCCCTGGCGCTGTGAGGCAGCAACTCTACCGCTGCGCCACCGTGTCTCGTGGAGGAGAGCGAAACAGGACTGTCTAAACATTTCTAATGGACATTCAGAGGGAATGATATTCAGCAACAGAACCAAAATAAAGATTTGCCACCTATTATTGTGCCTAACTTCTTTAGTTTAGAGATACAGCGCGGAAACAGGCCCTTCGGCCCACCGGGTCCATGCCGACCTGCGATCCCCGCACACTAACACTATCCTACACACACACTGGGGACAATTTACATCTATACCAAGCCAATTAAGCTACAAACTATGGAGTGTGGGAAGAAACCGAAGATCTCGGAGAAAACCCACGCAGGTCACGGGGAGAACGTGCAAACTACAAACTACAGCACCCGTAGTCGGGATCGAACTCGCTTCTCTGGTGTTGCATTCTCTGTAAGGCAGCAACTCTACCGCTGTGCCACCGTATCACATAGAAACATCGAAAATAGGTGCAGGAGTAGGCCATTCGGCCCTTCGAGCCAGCACCGCCATTCAATATGATCATGGCTGATCATCCAACTCCATACCCCCTGATCCCTTTAGCCACAAGGGCCACATCTAACTCCCTCTTAAATATAGCCAATGAACTGTGGCCTCAACTACCTTCTGCGGCAGAGAATTCCACAGATTCACCACTCTCTGTGTGAAAAATGAAAAATGTTTTTCTCATCTCAGAAATAATGTTCTCTTTTTGTCGAGGACCTTATCTAATTAAAATTTCCCCTATCACTTTCATAATGTTTATACAATTAATATTCAGGAAATTAAAACATGTGGGTACATAATTATCTGGATGTATAATTCATCCAAGTTCTATGGATGATTTGTTTATTTCAGTGATTTATAAATCTCTCAGATATAAATCTGCGACAGTCAGTGTACCCTTTGTAGCATATCTAATTAAACCAGACAAAAATGAAATGTACAACATTATGCACCATGAATTCAACAGAGAATTCGATGGAATTTGAGCTGTGGAGAATCCACTGTTTGATTTAATGCTTCTTCACAGGGCAGCACGGTGGCGCAGCGGTAGAGTTGCTGCCTTACACGCTTACAGCCCCAGAGACACGGGTTCAATCCCGACTATGGGCGCTGTCTGTACGGAGTTTGCACGTTCTCCCCGTGACCAGTATGGGCTTTCTCTGAGATCTTCGGTTTCCTCCCACACTCCAAAGACGTACAGCTTTGTCGGTTAATCAGCTAGGTATACATGTAAATTGTCCCTAGTGTGTGTAGGGTAGTGTTAGTGTGCAGGGATTTCTGGTCAGCACGGACTCAGTGGGCCGAAGGGCCGCGCTGTATCTCTAAACTAGACTAATCTAAACTAAACATGGAGGACAAGAAGGAACTGCAGATGCCGGATTAAACCGAAGAGAGACACAAAATGCTGGAGTAACTCAGCGGGACAGGCAGCATCTCTGGAGAGAAGGAATGGGTGACGTTTCAGGTCGAGACCCTTCTTCAAACATAGGAAGGTGGTGGGTATAAGGAATGCGCTGCCAAAGGTGGTAGTTGAGGCAGGGACCAAGACAGCATTGATAAGGCACCTACAGGTACATGGATAGGAAAGGTTCAGAGGGAGTCTGAAGAAGGCTCTCGACCCGAAACATCACCCATTTCTTCTCTCCAGAGATG
Source organism: Leucoraja erinaceus (assembly GCF_028641065.1). Classification (NCBI taxonomy): domain Eukaryota; kingdom Metazoa; phylum Chordata; class Chondrichthyes; order Rajiformes; family Rajidae; genus Leucoraja; species Leucoraja erinaceus. The sequence continues at coordinate 7,693 of NW_026576123.1, read as the reverse complement.
CCGCCTGTCCCGCTGAGTTACCATATAACCATATAACCATATAACAATGACAGCACAGAAACAGGCCATCTCGACCCTTCTAGTCCGTGCCGAACACATAATCTCCCCTAGTCCCATATACCTGCGCTCAGACCATAACCCTCCATTCCCTTCCCATCCATATAACTATCCAATTTATTTTTAAATGATAAAAACGAACCTGCCTCCACCACTTTCACTGGAAGCTCATTCCACACAGCTACCACTCTCTGAGTAAAGAAAGTCGGAGAGTTACTCCAGCAATTTGTGTCCGACAAGGGTGAGAGGGATTATGGGCATGCGCGGGGGGTGTATTCAAAACCCACACCTCCAGATTCAGGGACAGTTTTTTTCCCAGCTGTTATCGGGCAACTGAACCATCCCACCACAACCAGAGAGCAGTGCTGAACTACTATCTGCGGGGCGGTGACTGCGGGTGCTCGGAAGGCCCCGACCACGGATGAACACGGAGGGGAGGCTGGCTGGACTATGGTGCCATCCTCACCTTGGTGCCATTTATGTTATGTTGTGTCGTGGACTTTCTGTTCGTGCTCTCTTTTTTATTTTTTTTTAATTCAATTTCAATTTTATTTTTTAATATGTTTTATTATTTATTTATTATTTATTTAATTTTTTATGATTTTTTTAATTTTTATTATACGGCCTGTAAGGGAAATTCATTTCGTTGTCTCAAATTGAGACAATGACAATAAATTTGAATACAATACAATACAATATCTACCTGATTGGTGACCCTCGGACTATCCTTGATCGGACATTGCTGGCTTTACCTTGAACTGAACGTTATTCCCTTTATCATGTATCTGTACACAGTGGACGGCTCGATTGTGGTCATGTGTTGTCTTTCCGCTCACTGGATAGCACCCAACAAAAAAGCTTTTCACTGTACCTCGGTACACGTGACAATAAACTACACTGAATATTCTGCTTCCTAAAGTTGATGGCCAGCTGTGTCTTTGTGTGACCATTATGGATCTTGAATGTACAGTACACATCGGCGAAGCCTGAAGCTAAATATTACTGTAATTCAATCTGCAGTTTATGGACAGATTTGTTATGGTGTGAGAGAGAAAGGAGGAATTTTTTCATATAACAAAATTCTAAACTCAATTATCTAAACAATATTACTATTTTGTAACACCAGAACAGATATACATTTTTCATTCTTCGATTTCAAATGTAATTTTGTGCAGAACTTGATGTTCCAGCTTTCTGCAGTCCATTGAATTTGCTTCACTGTTGGTATTTTCAAAGCCTGGCTGGATATTGTATCTTCTCATCTGGAGCCCCTTCAGGAAACATAGAAACATAGAAATTAGGTGCAGGAGTAGGCCATTCGGCCCTTCGAGCCTGCACCACCATTCAATATGATCATGGCTGATCATCCAACTCAGTATCCCGTACCTGCCTTCTCTCCATACCCTCTGATCCCCTTAGCCACAAGGGCCACATCTAACTCCCTCTTAAATATAGCCAATGAACTGTGGCCTCAACTACCCTCTGTGGCAGAGAGTTCCAGAGATTCACCACTCTCTGTGTGAATACAGGAACATGTCCTCAACGCCTGTCCTTGGGTGGCGCAGCTGTAGAGTTGCTGCCTCACAGCGCCAGAGACCCGGGTTCGATCCCGACCTCGGGTGCTGTCTGTACGGAGTTTGCACGTTCTCCCCGTGACCTGCGCGGGTTTTTCGACGATTTCTCCGGTTTCCTCCCACACTCCAAAGACACGTAGGTTTGTAGACTAATCGCCTTGGTAAAATTGTAAATTGTCCCTAGTGTGTGTAGGATAGTGTTAGTGTGCGGGGATCGCTGGCCGGCGTGGACTCGGTTGGCTGAGTCTTTTGGAACCTCCTGGGTGTTCATCCTATCACCAACCAGAGAGTGGTCCTGATCTCCTGATCCACCTCATTGGAGACCCTCGGACTATCTTTAATCGGACTTTACTGGTTTTACCTTGCACTAAACGTTATTCCCTCTATGCTGTATCTGTACATTGTGGACGGCTCGATTGTAATCTTGTATTATCTTTCCACTGAGTGGTTAGCACGTAACAAAAATGCTTTTCGCTGTACCTCGGTACACTTGTCAATAAACTACACGAAACTCAGTCTGAAGAAGGGTCGCGCTCCGAAACGTCGCCTATTCCTTCTCTCCATAGACGCTGCCTGTCCCGCTGAGTTTCTCCAGCATCTTTTGTCTACTTTCGATTTTTCCAGCATCTGCAGTTCCTTCTAAATTAAAACTATATATAAATTTTCAACAAGGAACTGTGGAGGAGGAGAGCAGTCTAAGGTCTCCCTGCTGCTGGACACAGGGGTGGGGGAGGGGGGGGGGGGGGGCAGAGTCTGATGGGGCCACCACTAGAACAATTTGATGTTGTTGTGTTTAATAGCCTGATGGCTGTGGGGAACAAGCTGTTCCTAAACCTGGACATTACAGTTTTCAGGCTCCTGTACCTTCTTCCTGATGGCAGTGGTGAAATGAGAGCGTGGCCAGGATGGTGTGGGCCTCTGATGATGTTCGCTGCCCATTTGAGGCAGTGACTCCGGTAAATCCTTTCGATGGTGGGGAGGTCAGAGCTGGTGATGGACTGGGCAGTGGTCTGCAACAGCTTCATCCCCCAGGCCATAAGATTACTGAATAATCAAAAAAACCGAGGCTAGAACTTTTTAAATATCGACACTTTTTAAAAACTTTTTATATATATTTATTTTACAGAACCATGCACATGAGGCATTTTTATGGACGCACCTAGAACTTTTAACTATTACCTGATTTTGGAGAGTAAAATGCAATGAAATTTCGTTCAAGGTGCACTGTGTCTAGGTGTATATCTGAATGACAATAAAGTTTTCATCCATTCATTCATTCATTCATTCATTCAATCATTCAATCATTCATTCATACATTCAAACATACATTCATTCATCATGCATTCATTCATTCATTCATTCATTCAGTCATCCATTCATTCATTCATACATTCATTCATACATACATTCAATCATACATCCATACATTCAATCATTCATTCATTCATTCATTCATCATTCATTCATTCTTTCATTCATTCATTCGTTCGTCATTACATTGTGCAGTCTTCTTCACTCCTGGGCGTTCAAGTTGCTGAACCACGCCACGATGCAACCAGTCATTGTGCTCTCTACTGTACACCTGCAGAAGCTCAAGAGAATCCTCTCTGACATACCGAATCTCCGTAATCTTCTCAGGAAGTAGAGGCGTTGGTGTGCTTTCTTGAATGAATGAATGAATGAATGAATAGGTTTAAAAGTTTATAAGCACCTCATATTCTGCTTGGGGAGTCTGCATCCTGGGGGCATGAACATCGAATTCTCCCAATTTTGTTAGTCCTTGCTATCTCCTCCCCTTCCTCAGTCCCCCTGCTGTTTCCTCCCATCCCCCAGCCTTCGGGCTCCTCCTCCTTTTTCATTTCTTGTCCCCGCCCACCCCCCACCCCCGATCAGTCTGAAGAAGGGTTTCAGCCCGAAACGTTGCCTATTTCCTTCGCTCCATAGATGCTGCTGCACCTGCTGATTTTCTCCAGCTTTTTTGTGTACCTTCGATTTTCCAGCATCTGCAGTTCCTTCTTAAACAGGTTTATAAGTTTATTGGCCAAGTATTCACATACAAGGAATTTGCCTTGGTGCTCCACCCACACGTAACAACATGACATACAGTGACAGTTAGGAATGGCACATAAAACATTAAACATTAATATTAAAACATTGTTGATTAAGGATGTGATTCTTTATGATTGAATCAGTGTGCTGGGTCCAGGAAAGATCCACACAGAGGGACTATCACAACATTTAAGAAACATTTAGACAGGTACATGGATAGGACAGGTAGAGAGGGATATGGACCAAACGTGTGCAGGTGGGGCATGTTGGCCAGTGTGGGCTAGATGGGCCGAGGGGTCTGTTTCCACTCTGCATTACTCTGTGACTCTATTAAGTGGAATTGTGAAATGATGGACATATTCTGCTTGATTTTAAGAGTGACTGGGGGAGGTTAGCGGAGTTTGTGCCTTCACTGTGTTCCTCTGGAGAAACATTAGTCAGACATCAAATAAGTGAGCAGGCAAGACGGGTTGGTGCAGGTTATTGGAGAGGTGGAATTTGAATTGAATTGAATTGAATTTAATACATTCTTGTCGCAGGTGCTTGCAAAATACCCAAGGAATGCAAATGTTTATGAAAGAACTGCAGATGCTGGAAAAGTTGAAGGTAGACAAAAATGTTGGAGACCCAGCGGGTGAGGCAGCATCTATGGAGCGAAGGAATAGGCGACATTTTGGATCGAGAAGGAGGGTCTCGACCCGAAACGTCGCCCATTCCTTTGCACCCGCTGAGTTTCTCCAGCATTTTTGCCCACCAAGGTATGCGAATGCAAAGTACCCCCCGCGCCAGTTTTCCCTTTTTTCTCCCCTCCCTCCTCACGATGGCCCCCCCCCCACGACGCTCCCCTTAGTTCCCGGCGGCACGAATCTAGCCCCTGCCGTGGCGGTCCACCGCCCCCCCCCCCCCCCTTCCCATCGCGTCCCGTCTCCTCCGCAGTCGTCCACTCTTCCAACGGAGCCAAGCAAGCTGTGGGCGGGTTCGGCCGTCCGCTGACCCTTCTGGGGCTTCCGCGGCTCCTCGATAAAGCTTTCTACCGCGCGGCGCAGCGGGAATTAGGCCCCTCGGCCCACCAAGCCCGTATCAACCAGCGGTCACCCCGCACATATACACTGTCCAACACACTAGGGACAATTTCAATTTACAGAAGCAAGTAAGTAAGATTATTGCAAAGTATTCACATACAAGGAATTTACCTTCTTGCTCCACCCACAAGTACCAACATGACATACAGTGACCTACAAACCTCTATGTATTTGATGTGTGCGTGGGAAACCGGGGCACCTGGAGAAAACCCACACAGGTCACAATTGTCAATAGACAATAGACAATAGGAGCAGGAGTAGGCCATTCAGCCCTTCGAGCCAGCACCGCCATTCAATGTGATCATAGCTGATCATCCCCAATCAGTACCCCGTTCCTGCCTTCTTCCCATATCCCCTGACTCCGCTACCTTTAAGAGCCCTATCTAGCTCTCCCTTGAATGCACCCAGTGAACCGGCCTCCACCGCCCTCTGAGGCAGATAATTCCACAGACTCACCACTCTCTGTGAGGAAAAAGTGTTTCCTCGTCTCCGTTCCAAATGGCTTACTCATTATTCTTAAACTGTGTGGCCCTGGTTCTGGACTGCCCCAATCACGGGGAGAACGTACAAACTCCGTACAGACAGCACCCGTAGTCAGGAACCCGGGTCTCTGGCGCTGTGAGGCAGCAACTCTACCGCTGCACCACCGTGCCACACTGTTCTTGAAATGTGGGCTGCAATAACTCAGAAATACTGCCTGACATATTTACTGTGCTCCTGCTCGGATGTCACTCATTTTAATTCAATCGAGCCATAATAATCAATTGATATCAATTAGATGGCTTACATTTTTTGCAAATTTTTTTTATCTGGGTTACTGAATCCAGAGGATTAACAGGATGTGAAAATTGCTGAGCATCCAGTGCTAGAATCTTTAGTCTTTCGAGATACAGTGTGGGAACAGGCCCTTACACTAGCACTATCCTACACACATCAGGGACAATGTACAACTTTACCAAATCCAACCACCCTTCAAACCTGCACGTCTTTGGAGTGTGGCAGGAAACCGGAGCGCCCGGAGAAAACCCACGCGGGTCACAGAGAGAACGTACAAACTCAGCTCAGACAGCGCCCGTAGTCAGGATCGAACCTAGGCCTCTGCCGCTGTGAGGCAGTATCTCTACCGCTGTGCCACCGTGCTGAGCCTCGGGTTCAATCCCATTGAATGGCGGTGCTGGCTCGAAGGGCCAAAAGGCCAACTCCTGCACCTATGGTCTAATGTCTATGCCCAATTATCAATGCCCCGTTTTTTAATTCTCTAAACTAAGCCAAAATAAACAATGATAGGCACAAAATGCTGGAGTAACTCAACGGGTGAGGGAGCCTCTATGGGGCGTTGCCCATTCCTTCTCTCCATAGAAGCTGCCTCACCCGCTGCAGAGCAAACAAAATCATGGGAGACCCCTTCCATCCCTGCAACGGACTGTTCCAGCTGCTACGGTCAGGCAAACGCCTCCGTTGCCATGCGGTGAGAACGGAGAGGTTGGGAAGGAGTTTCTTCCCAGAGGCAATTCGGACTGTAAACGCCTATCTCACCAGGGACTAACTCTACTGAACGTTTTTCCTTCCATTATTTATTATGTAAAAGAATATGTGTGTTATGATTGTGTTTATAATTTGTTTGGTTGTTTTGTTGTTTGTCTTTTGCACAAAAGTCCGCGAGCATTGCCACTTTCATTTCACTGCACATCTCGTATGTGTATGTGACAAATAAACTTGACTTGACTTGACTTGAGTTTCTCCAGCATTTTGTGTCTACCCAGATAGGTAGGTTAATTGGCTAATTGGCTAATTACCAGGCAGCATCCCCGAAGGGTCTCGACCCGAAACGTCACCCAACCCTCCTCTCCAGAGATGCAGATGCAAAGATTAATGTGGATGAATGTGAGGTTATCCACTTTTTCTCCAAAACAAGGGGTCACAGTTTAAGGATAAGGGGGAAATCTTTTAGGACCGAGATGGGAAAAGCATTTTTTTACACAGAGAGTGGTGAATCTCTGGAATTCTCTGTCACAGAATGTAGTTGAGGCCACAGTTCATTGGCTATATTTAAGAGGGAGTTAGATGTAGCCCTTGTGACTAAAGGGATCAGGGGGTATGGAGAGAAGGCAGGTACAGGATACTGAGTTGGATGATCAGCCATGATCATATTGAATGGCGGTGCAGGCTCGAAGGGCCGAATGGCCTACTCCTGCACCTATTTTCTATGTTTTTATGGTGGCAAGAACAGGAAGGCAGATTATTATTTAAATGGTGTCAAGTTGGGAAAAGGGGAAGTACAACGGGATCTGGGGGTCCTTGTACATCAGTCAATGAAAGTAAGCATGCCTACTCCGGCACCCATTGTCTATTGTCTATTGTCTATTGCCTGCCTGTCTGTCCTGAGTCACACCAGCATTTTTATTTCGATCTCCAGTTTAAACCAGCATCTGCAGTTCCTTCTGACACATAAGGCAAACATTGAATGTTGGAGATGGTGGTGGGGGTATCAGTCAGATGGATGTTATGAAGCTTGTGGAATGGTATTTACTGTTTGCAGGCAGCCAAGCGGGAAGTATTCCACCACTCTCCCGTCCTGCTAAATTTTATTTAAACCAGAGTAATTTTTAAATGCGTTTGAGTTTTTTTTCCTTTGGGCAGAATCGCAGTTTATCCGAGCTCTCGCGATTCTGTGGAGAATTTGAATGTGATTTTTTTTTTAATGAAACATTGCTGTGAGCTTGTTGCTAAAAGCATGCCTCGTTTACATATTTGTTCCTGCACAGAGCAGCAGGGGTACTGAAGTGTATGGGTACATGCACCAACCCAAAGGCAATGTGTTGCTTCTGATAAGGCCGGGCTGGAAACTAGTCAAGACTGAACACAAAGCCAAAGCAACGAGGGCAAAGGAGAATGGAACATGAAATGGATTGAAAGCTCGTTCCTCTCTGA
>NW_026576122.1:195000-197837 GCF_028641065.1 Leucoraja erinaceus | reverse complement strand
CGAGAGCCCTGAAAAGCGGTCACCCTCCAGGGAACCGCGGGCTCCCGGTGCCGCCGTCCGCCAGACCCGCAGTTGCAGCCTCCGACTCTCTGGAGGTCGGGCCGCAGCAGCAGCAGCGCTCCACACACACACCCCAACAAAAAATAACAAAAACTACATAGAAACATAGACAACAAAATAATAAAAAAACGCGGACGGGCTGCAGAGGCCGCTGCTGACGAGAGTCGCGCCGCCTACCGGATGCAGGTGATGCATTTCTGAACAGTATGATTTTAGTCCATAGAACGCACCCAACATTTCCATGTAGTTTATGACTTGTATCTGAAGCAATGATGCCTCTTGTGCATTCCATCTACATCCACGACTAGAGATGGAATTAGTAGCACCCCAACCATGAACACTGGCATCAGTTTGTAGCACCACTGAACGGTTGCTGACAATGATAGGGCTGGAAAAATGCCAAATGTTTTCCACCACCATTGTAATTCCGTAATTGCTTAGATTGGTAGCTTCAATGGTCTATCAAAATGACTAGTATTGATTTTAAGTGTCAAACAGTGTGGCTGGAAAAGCCACAATATTGCCAATTACCCTTGCTACCAGTCGAATAGATGGTTTACTGATGTCAATGAGGTTGTTGCAGGCCTCAGTTAAGTGTTGCCTTGTCCTTTGATAAGTTACCCACATGTGAATTAAGTCAAAGGTGAACCTCAAGTAGTCCATAGTGGTGGAAGGTGTTACCTTAGAATTAATAGTCTGTAATCCTTCCGCATAGGCACCGTATAGTAAGCATTTTTTTTAAATGGATGCAATCCATAAAGTAGCCTATGGAATCAATTGTTTGGCAGTAACAAAGGTTTCCATATTGAATGAATATACTGCACAAATTATTCAGTTTTGTCAGACCTGAATGATTGGCAACCAAATATTTTTTGTTTTTCGTAAAGATATTGACGCGAATTCCAAAGAGTCGTGTTGGGATTTTTCCCATGACTCCCTAGCATCTAGCCTCTCCAGTTCAGCACGCGCTTCCAGTTTTTCTTATCGTGAAGGCACGAACGTTCAGTTCGGTACATGCTGAACCGGGAAAAGATTTGTGCACAAATTCAATTGTATATCCCTGAATACTAAGTAGAAAATAAGTGTTAGTTGTTATTGCACTCCATGCTTCCCAAAAAAAAGTGTAATCTACCACCAATTTGTATATTATTTACACTTCATGTTATTTGGAAGAGACCAGACCCCCCTACCTCCATGGTGACCAGTGGAAAGTTTATTTCTTCCTGTGCAGTCGCCGTAGAGGTTGTGGCGTCGGAGTTTGGATTTGGGATTTGGGGTTGCGCATCTTCCACGAAGGCCGGTCTGGGCCATGGCCTAAAAAAGACCTCTGGCCTGTTTGCCCGGCCTTTGAGCTTTCACCAGCTTCTGTGTGTCTTGCCTGCTGGTGGGTGCGTAGAGGTGCTGTTGTCGTGTGTAGGAGGTCCTACCTGTTGCCGCCTTTATGAGCCCCAGGGTTTTAGCCTCCTCATCGAGCTCTTTTACCTGTTTTGACAGGTTGCCCCCAAGTAGTAATATTGGTGGTTTAGTACCTCCAGGTCTGCACAGCTCTACAACTTAGGGTTTAAAGCTGGGCGGATGGCGTTCTCCTGAGACTATTAATATCGTACTGCGTATTGCAGAATAATGCTACAGCGTCTTGCTGTTGTTCTGACATCACTTTTCCATCCACTGTCCGGGCAAAAAACTGTGATCCATGCAGTCAACAATTTTAGGATTTTCTGAAGCTAAACATCCTGGCTTCTGACTCCCGTTCCAATATGTTTCCAGATGCAACTGTTCACCATGGGAAATTTTGAGGGATACACATTACCGGTGCCAAATATTTGGCAGTAGTGTCCATTACAGCCATGTTCCTGTAGTTGTTTTAAATGTACAAACTTGGACTCCATTTCCAGGAGGTTCCTTGTTCTTGCACCCCCTGCACACTGGTTATCTCTTCAGCAAACCCCTCTTCAGAACCAGCCCAGAATTGGCTCCCAGTACTCCCCTCTGTCGAGGGAGATGCACTGTGCAGCCCTGATAAGGTGCTGCCATGGGTGTATTATATACCCATGGTGACTAGCCTCCATCTCCCGGAGTCTGTCACAGTGGAGCATCTGCTCCATAGCCGCTCCATTTGGCCCCAGTAACGCTGGTCCCTGCGGCATTTCTTGCAGTCCGACTTGTCAGAGTCAACGGCTCTGTTCCGTATAGCCTTCCCGCCCGGCCGTGGTGTTGATCTGGCCGGCGCGGGTGCCAAGTCGGGCACAGCTGATCCCACTAACGGTGATGCTGGTGCCTTCAGCTGCTGCTGGCTGCCCGCAACTCCGCGGCTCTTCCCAGCCAGTGCAGCCCTTGTGGACTCTTGTCCATAGTTTCCCCTGTGAAAAACAGCCCGGGAAACAAAAAACGACCGCAGAGTAATTCCCTTACCTGTCGGTCTCGGTTTTAAACTTGCCGCTGCGGGGGAACGCTCCCTCCCCCCCCCCTGCCGTTTCGCAATGCGTGAAGCGATATGACACGCATGCGTCCTGGCGGGTTCTTCACGTAGTCACTCACGTGACTCCGAAGTAAAATGTTGTTTAAACATTGTGTTTAGTGGGGGAGTGCGAAAGGGGAGAGGTGAGGGAGGGAGTGACTGAGGGTAGGGAAAGGGAGAGGGAGTGAGAGGTGACACAGAGACCATGGGATCAGCAGCTTCAAGGGGAGAAAGGAGAGAGTGATATTTCCCTCCCCCCCCACACGCACACACACACACACACACACACACACACACACACACACACACACACACACAC
>NW_026576122.1:155000-192500 GCF_028641065.1 Leucoraja erinaceus | reverse complement strand
GGGTCCGTCTCAGCTCCCGTCTGTCACTGCCGAAAAACATTTGAAAAAAAACCCGTCCCCTCGCGCCCCCCCCCCCCCCCCCCACCGCTCCCCCACCCCTCAAACTCTACCCCCCTCGCTTTCTGCCCCTCTCACGCTCCCTTTCACCCCCTCCCTCTCTGTGCCTCAGTGTCCCTCTCTGCGTCACTCTGGGTGCCTCTGTGTCGCTCTGCCAGGGCTCAAAATTAACTGTTGCCCGGGTGCCAATGGCCACCTAACGTCCTGCCGGGCAACCTCAAAGTGGTGTAATTTTGGCGGGCTTGGCAAGCACCCGGGACAGCTGCTGTTCAACGGGCCCTCCTCTCTATCTCTCTCTCTCTGTCTCCGGCCACTATCCGTATCCGGGTCTGGGACGCTGGTTCTCCGCTGCTCCGCCGGCCGCCTTGACATGCGCACAACCATGACCAGCACATCATCAGCCGCCCTGCACATGCGCACTGTCACGGCATCTGTTTGGCGCCAGCCACTTTCTCTTTCCCTTTGCATTGTGGGAGATCTGGCCGCCATTGCTGTCAGGTCGCTGCCTCACTACGACCGCTGAAAACCAACGCAGAATCAATCCGTGGAGCTGGAATAACCCACTGGAGTAAATCTCTGTAGTAACTCTTGCTTCTTGGTTTCCTGGTCCTCCAAAACTATTCTGAATGGAATTTGAACTGGAGGTGATGGAGGGTCCATCACCAAACTATGACCAATAACAGCCTATTGCACTTTATCTGCTCATCCGTTCCGACATTTGATAAATGCCTTATCAAGTGACATTTCAATAGAGACTCTTTTTTATACTCCCTCTGGTTTTAATATCTTTAGTTTAATTTAAAGATACAGCGTGGAAACAGGCCCTTCGGCCCACCGAGTCCACGCTGACCACCGATCACCCGTACACTAGTTCTATCCCACACATTAGCGGCATAAGTCAAGAGTGTTTTATTCTCTCACATACCAGTTAGAACAATGAAATCCTTACTTGCAGCGGCACAACACAATATGTAAAGATAATACTCCGTAAACAATGTTATAAATGAGAAAACAAAACTGTGTATATTCATATATGAATATATAACTATATATATATATGTGTGTGTGTGTACGGCTGGAGTAAGTCAACACGTCAGATAGAATCTTGGGACAAAAGGAAAATATTACGTTTTGGGTTGGGTCTGAACTAGGTTCCTGCAAACCTTTGGAATGTGAAGGAAACGAGCACCTGGAGAAAACCCATGTGTTCAAAGGGAAAAGGAGCAAATTCCATATGGACAGCACCCATATTCAGGATCAATTCTGGGTGTCTGGCACTTTTAGGCAGCAACTTTATGGCCAATGTACTGCCACATAGTCTTGAATTGAATTAAAATATACAGTAGCTGTGAAGGGGGACATAGCGTTGCATAGAGATTTAAGACTGAAAATGGATAGTTTCTTGTTTTTAGTAAAGTTATCAACGTATAATTTTTTGTGTGTTGGAAAACAAAATATAGAGGCACAGCTAGCAGATTTGCTGTATCACAAGCCAGAGATCTGTGTTTGATCCTGGCCTCGGGCACTGTCCTTGTTGAATTTGCACATTCTTCCTGCAAGCGTGTGGGTTTCCTCCCACATCCCAAAGATGCATTGGCTTTGTAGGTGAACTTGTCTCTGTAAAATTGCCCCTAATTTGTAGAGCAAAGTGGGATAACAGAACTTGTGTAAATGGGTAAACAAAAATGTTGGAGAAACTCAGAGGGTAGGCAGCCAGCATCTATGGAGCGAAGGAAATAAGCAGTGTTTCGGGTCGAGACCCTCCTTCACACTGATGTGAGGATGGGGGGGGGGAGAAGAAAAGAAGAGGCGGAGACAGTGGGCTGAGGGAGAGCTGGGAAGTGGAGAAGGAAGCAGGGACTACCTGAAATTGGAAAAGTTATTGTTCATACCGCTGGCGTGTAAACCGCCCAAGCGAAATATGAAGTACTGCTCCTCCAATTTATGGTGGGCTTCACTCTGGCCATGGAGGAAGCCCAGTGCAGAAAGGTCAGATTCCGAATGGGAGGGGGAGTTGAAGTGCTGAGCCACTTGGAGATCAGGTTGATTATTGCGAATTCAACGGAGGTGTTGGGTGAAGAGATCGCCAAGCCTGAGCTTGGTCTCACCGACGTAGAGCAGCTGACACCTAGAGAAGCAGATGCAATAGATGAGGTTGGAAGAGGTGCAGGTGAACCTCTGCTGCACCTGGAAAGACGGCTTGGACTCTTGAATGGAGTCAAGGGGGGATGTAAAGCATCAAGTGTAGTATTTCCAGCGGTTGCAAGGGAAAGTGCCTGGAGAGGGGGTAGTTTGGGTGGGAAAGGATGAATTGACCAGGGAGTTACAGAGGGAGTGGTCTCTGCGGAAAGCCTAGAGGGGAGGAGATGGAAAGATGTGGCCATTGGTGGGATCCCATTCGTAGACAAAAAAGCTGGAGAAAATCAGCAGGTGAGGCAGCATCTATGGAGTGAAGGAATAAGCGACGTTTCGGGTTGAGACCCTTCTTCAGACCAATGACGGGGGAGGATGGGAAAAAGAAAGGAAGAGGTGGAGACAGTAGGCTGTGGGAGAGCTGGGAATAGGAAGGGAGAAGGAGGGAGAAAGCAAGGACTGCCTGAAATTGGAGAAGCCAATGTTCATACCACTGGGGTGTAAACTACGCAAGCAAAATCTCTGCCACAGAAGGGGCCAGTTCATTGGCTATATTTAAGAGGGAGTTAGATGTGGCCCTTGTGGCTAAAGGGATCAGGGGGTATGGAGAGAAGGCAGGTACAGGATACTGAGTTGGATGATCAGCCATGATCATATTGAATGGCGGTGCAGGCTCGAAGGGCCGAATGGCCTACTCCTGCACCTATTTTCTATGTTTCTATGGAATATGAGGTGCTGTTCCTCCAATTTGCGGTGGGCTTCACTCTGGCCATGGAGGAGGTCCTGGTCAGAAAGGTCAGATTTGGAATGGGAGGGGGAGTTGAAGTGTTGAGACACCGGGAGATCAGGTTGGTTATTGCGAACTGAGTGGAGGTGTTGTGCGAATCGATCGCTAAGGCTGTGCTTGGTCTCACCGACGTTGATCATACGCTGAATAATCCAACCACATTTTTATTTGGAAGTGGAAAGAAATAATAGAACTTGCATTCATTGCAACGTTTAAAAAGAATTGAGATACTGTATTATAATTTTCCTGCATGTCTTTGTGGTATATATCATGTCTTGGTTGGTGAATATGTTTAGTTTGTGACTTCATTTGAAGCAGAAATAATATGTGAATGCTTCATTGAACATAATTCCTCCTGGTAACTGCGCACTTTATCCGAGCACATTATCGCACACATCATGCAAGCCGTCTTAAATGATCACCTAAACTGTCATTTGGCAACCTTAAAAGCTGGCAAGATTGCCCGGCTGACAACAGAGAAAAAAAAGTTAAGCGAGAGCCCTGTTTGTGTGCCTCTGTGTCCCTCTATGTGCCTGTTTCCCTCTCTGTGCCTCTGTTTCCCCCTTTGCACCCCTCTCTATGCCTCTCTGTGCCTCTGTTTCCCCCTTTGCACCCCTCTCTATGCCTCTGTTTCCCCCTTTGCGCCCCTCTCTATGCCTCTCTGTGCCCCTCTGCGCCCCTCTCTATGCCTCTCTGTGCCTGTTTCCCCCTCTGCTCCCCTCTCTGTGCCTCTGTTTCCCCCTTTGCACCCCTCTCTATGCCTCTGTTTCCCCCTTTGCCTCTGTTTCCCCCTTTGCGCCCCTCTCTATGCCTCTCTGTGCCTCTGTTTCCCCCTTTGCACCCCTCTCTATGCCTCTCTGTGCCTCTGGGTCCCTCTATGTGCATCCCTGTATCCCTCATGGGCTTCCCTGTGTACCTCTCTGTGCTTCCCTGATTCCGTCTCTCTGTACCTCCCCACCCCCTCCCCCTTTCAAGTTACGCCTGTGAGTTGGGAGATATACGTGAATGGATAGGGGAGGATATGGGGTAAAGGAGTGAATGAATAATATTAATATAATATCAATGAGGGCGGTTAGTGCGTGTGTGTGAGGGGTTGGTGTGTGTGTGACGCTGCAGGCTGCCCCCTCTCCCCGCAACCGCTCGTTGAGGGGACGGGACCCAACGGATCCCACTTGGTCTAGTGACTGAAATCAAAAATCTTACCAACCACAGAAGGCAGACTAACCGGCCTATCATTCTCACTATTGCTCCCTTCTTGTACAGGGGTAATATTGGCAATTTCCCAATCATCTGGAACCACTCCTGACTCTGGTGATTCTTGAAATATCACTGTTAATGCCTCCACAATCTCTAAAGCCACCTCTTTCAGAACCCCAGGGAGCAGTCCATCTGGTCCAGGTGCCATCCACCATCAGCCGTTTCAGCTTCCCAAGCACCTTCTCCTTAGTAATAGCCACTCCACTAATTTGTACCCCCTGACTCTCTTGAATTTCAGGCACTTTGCTCTTACCTCTTTCTTGCTCTTAATAACTGTCATTCTTGCTAGGGTCCCTTGCCAGTCAACTTTGTCCAGCTCTTCCCTCATGCCTCTATACCCCCCTTTGCTCAGCTATACCGAATTATTCCATTTCACCTTCTTCCTCTCCATTTGCAGTTTCAATCTTATCATGTTGTGGTTGCTACCACCTAGTGGTTCTTTACCTTGAGTTCTCTTTTCAAATCCAGTTCATTAGACCATACTAAATCCAGAATTGCCTTTTCCCTGGTAGGTTCCACTAGAAGCATTTCTGAGGCACCCATTCTTCCAGTACTAACCTGATTTTCCCAGTCTACCTGCATATTGAAATCTTCCATGACCAGCATAGTATTGCCTTTCCTTCTGTGAAATGGTGTGGAGATGGGAAAATGTGGCTAGAGGTGGCAAAAATATTGGAGGATATGATGTCCGGGTATGCAATATCTTATCTTGGGCGCAGATGTGGTGATGACGGAGAAATAGGGAGTAGGGAATAGAGTCTTTGCAGGAGGCAGGGTGGGAAGAAGTGTTCTTCCTTATCTCCGTGTCTCCCTATCCCCTGACTGTCAGTCTGAAGAAGGATCTTGACGTGAAACATCACCCATTCGTTCTCTCCAGAGATGCTGCCTGTCCCGCTGAGTTACTCCAGAATTTTGTGTCTACGGTGTAAACCAACAACTGCAGTTCCTTCCTGAACTGGTGGTTTGAATAAATAAGGAAATGGGGAATATTTTTAGTTTTAGAGTTAGTTTTAGAGATGCAGCATAGAAACGTGCCCTTTAGCAATGACAGCATGTGATGTACAGCCAAGATGCTCTTGTATTTTTTCTTAAATTGAAACAGCCAATATATCACAGCCTGGATGTTAGAGTGGGAAATAGTTTTCTGAGATTTAGTTTAGAGATATTGCATGGAAACTGGGCTTTTGGCGCATTGGGTCCACATTGATCAACCATTCGCATTAGTTCTGTGTTATCCTACTTTTGGATGACTATGTTGGTGACATTCATCTAGAAGCCAAATTTCTCTAAATTATTGCCAATTTCTGCCTTGCTCATATGTTTGTATCCGACCCTTCCCTTTTAACCATATAACCATATAACAATTACAGCACGGAAACAGGCCATCTCGGCCCTACAAGTCCGTGCCGAACAATTTTTTTCCCCTTAGTCCCACCTGCCTGCACTCATACCATAACCCTCCATTCCCTTCTCGTCCATATGCCTATCCAATTTATTTTTAAATGATACCAATTTTCTGTCTTGATTTTTCAAACGTCATTTTGACGGATATGTTAGCAAACTGTATCCACTCTAAAACCCCAGTTATCTCAATTGCATATCCAACCCATGTTATTTTTATGCTCCATTCCTTGTTTCATTGTATCCACTCTGATGACAAGATTGTTCATGTTTTGCCTTTTAAAATATTGCAGTGAATGGGGAAAAAAATCAATTTTGGCATTAAAAAAAGACAAATTGGCTTATTTATTGAAAACTGTTGGGCCTAAATAATGTTTCACAACTTATTTTAAGCTGCAATGTAATTAGTTATCGCACCCAAAGGACTGAAGGTCGTCGGCAAACACCCTCAGGTCTTTACAGTGTTCTCTGAACATCTCCTCTTGGCATTCTGCATTGCTTGGCCATCTTTCTATCCATGTTTTTTCTCCAATCACATATCTCACTCTGAAATATTGAAACACCAGTAAAAATGAGGGCAAGCATAGGGAACAGATAACAGATATTTTTTAAATCTATCTATATATTAAAACTCTGGCTAGATGTGTGTGTTTGTTTGTGTGTTTCTGCCTGTCTTGTGGTTGCCAGCCTTTGATTCGTTGCTACGCCAACACCAGACACAGAAACGCCGAGATTCTTTCCATTTCGGTAGAGATTTCACTTTTCATTCTAAGTATCCACTCATGATTAAAATTTGTCGTGTTTATGTACACATTTTTAATAAAATCCTTCTGCCCCCCCCAAATTTCAAAATGTTAAAAAAAAACAGCTCTCACACATAACATTTTGGTGAACGTTCCATCGTGTGATGTCACAATGCCCAATGCTCACAGATGTCCAATCGGAATGGATCCATTTACATTTGCCTTTGCCCCTCCCCCCCCCCCCCCACGTGGTCTGTGTCGAAGCGCGACATCATGTGAGTGGGAATAGAGAAAGAGGATTGGGGGTGATAGGGAATGGGGAACAGATGGACTGTCCCAACCCCTCTCCCTCCCCACTATCCTCCCCCCTCTCACCACCCCCACCCCCCACCCCCCCCCCCCACCCTCTCTCCCCCCCCCCCCCCCTCTCCCCGTCTCTCTCTCCCCATCTCTCTCTCTCTCCCTCTCCCCCTCCCCCTCTCTCCCTCCCCCTCCCTCCCCCCCCCCTCTCTCCCCCCCTCCCCCTCCCTCCCCCTCCCCCCCCCCCTCCCCCCCCCCCTCCCCCCCTCCCCCTCCCCCCCACCCCCATCCCTCTCTCCACCACCCCCTACCATCTCCCCCCTTCCCTCCCCACCCCCTACTCGCTCTCCCACACCCCCTACCCCCCCCCCCTTCCCTCTCTCCCCCACCCCTTTCCCCCTCTCCACTCTTCCCCCTCCATCCACACTCTTCCCCCTCTACCCCTGCAATCCCACTAATATTCAACCGCCAAATCTGCTGTTTGGAGAGGACCTCGCAAAGAGAGTGAAGGAGCTTGATGACAAGGCAAAAAAAAACCATGGGGTTAATTAAAGCACCAATGACTGGCAAAGCGGTTCGGAGGCAGTTCCCCAACCGACGTGCAATGACCTGGACCGGTGAAGGAAGGAGCCGGTCATTTCCGAATATGCGCAGCTGGCGAACGGCTACTGGGACACGAGCGAACGTGAATTTTCCCACCAGGAACCGGGGGCAACAAATTCCACCGGTAACCATGGAGGTAGGTGGGTCTGGTCCTGATAGAAACATATTAAGGGAAAAGCACCTACAAGTTGGGGGGAGATTATGCTTCTTCCCAAAAGAATGGCATGAGATAACATCAGATTTGTTTATACTGTGCAGTATAGAAGGTTTTTGAATTACATTCTATCCAGGGCTCGAAATTAGCTGTTCCCCGGGTGCCATCGACCACTCAAACGCTGCCGGGCAACCTAAACACCGAGTCATTTTGCCCGGCTTGGCAACCAGATACTGGTTTGTACTGATGATAGACACAAAAACCTGGAGTAACTCCGCGGGTCAGTCAGCATCTCTGGAGAAAAGGAATGCGACGTTTTGTGTCGGCGGTAATGGCTGTATTGCGTGGGAAAGATACTAGGTGCGGGGCGAGGAAGGGTCGGAGCAAATGACGGGCTCCGAACAGCGGCAGCAGCGGCCGTGACAGCGGCTCCATCTCCTACTCCTCCTGCCCGCCATGACAGCGGCTGCTGCTTGCAAACCCGCTAACGGCGTTTCAAAACAAACCCTCCCGCACGCCGAGGCCGGGAGGGAGGGGGAGATGGAGCCGCTATCGCAGCCGTTCCCCCCCCCCATTCATCTTGTGCTGATCTACCCCCCTCCCCATCCATCCTGTACTGCTCCTCCCATTCAAGAAGAATGTGGGGAACAGTCTGAAGAAGGGTCTCAACCCGAAACGTTGCCTATTTCCTTCGCTCCATAGATGCTGCCTTACCCGCTGAGTTTCGCCAGCACTTTTGCCTACCCCCATCCATCCCGTACTGAACACCCCCCCCATTCAACACCACTGACATCCCCCGTGCTCTCCCCTCACAATTTTATCTACTCCAACCAACACGTTCTAATTCACGTGTCTCAATCCATCCATTCTGCACCGACTGCCTTCTAACCCCCCCCCCCCCCCCCCCCCCCCCCCACCATCTATCCACCCCGCACTGATTCACACACACCCCCCTCCCTGACCCAATTGTGCTGGAAATGTCTTCAGAGCGAACATTGACTATGTTTGATAACGGAATGCAATCAAATGTGTTTTAATTCCCTATGTTATTTTTTGTTTTTATCCATAAAGATGGATTAATTAAATAGTGAACACGTGAAACATTAAAATCGCAGTGTTCGATTGTCACTGCTGCCGATGACACATTATTACAGAATCCATTTTAACGGCAAATCAATGCTCTTAATATGGAGTATCAGTACTGTAGTTATTTAATGAGCAACATTCACAACTATACTACGCATATATGTTACCATGGTCCAGGATTTATTGACACAGGTTGATCATACGCTGAATAATCCAACCACATTTTAGTTTGGAAGTGGAAAGAACTAATAGAAATTGCATTAATTGCAATGTGTAGAAAGAGTTGAGATACTGTCTTATAATTTTGTTGCATGTCATGGTGGGATATATCACATCTTGATTGGAGAATATGTTTAGTTTGTGACTTTATTTGAAGCAGAAATAATATGCGAATGCTTCGAGTATAATTCCGACTGGTAACTACGCACTTCGTCTGACACATTATCGCACGCGTCATGCAAGCCATCTTAAATGACCTCCTAAACTGTCATTTGGCAACCAAAAAAGCTGCCAAGGTTGCCCAGCTGGCAACAGGGAAAAAAAGTTAAGCGAGAGCCCTGCTATCCCAATTCGTGTCCACCCACTCAGCATGTTCCAAGCCAGACACTCGTTTTCTCACAGGAAGAGAATATGGAGATACAGGCAGAACTTAAAAAATTATGCAAAAAAGGGGTAATAGAGAAGTCGGTTCGCCAACTCCACCAATTTGTGTCAAATATTTTTCCTAGATCAAAAAAGGATGGAGGATGTAGAATCATCCTCGACCCGACAAGCACACCCCTTTGTACAGTATAAACATTTTAAAATGGAAACTTTTGCTACTGCTAAAAACTGCTTTCCAGATGTTATATGGCAAGCATAGATCTTAAAGATGCATATTACTCAGTGTCTGTGCATTGCGATGATAGGAGATATTGGAAATTTAGCTGGATGAGTCAATAATGGCAATTCAAAGCACTGCCTAATGTTTTAACCTCAGATCCTAGATTATTTACCAAATTGTTAAAACCGGTCCTGGCGCTACTTCTAGCTCAGAGTCATATTGTTATGGCCTATTTGAACGATATTTTAATTGTAGTAAAGACTCGGGACACAGCTGAATCATCTGTTTCAGTTGTTAAGATCACTTTTTAGAAATTGGGGTTTATCATTCATCCAGAAAATCCAAATTAACACCAGGCACAGTTATTGATTATTTGGGGTTCATTATTAACTCAGATCACATATCAGTGACTCTGCCCAGGGACAAAAGGCTGCAGTTAATTGAAGGCTGTATCAAGCTCATTGCACAACACAGACCTTCAATTAGACAGGTGGCCAGCTTGATTGGCAAATTAGTGGCTTCTGTGTGCAGTTTGGACCTCTGCATTACCAACAATTACAGCAAGCAAAGGAACAGGCACTGAGGGTACATTCAGGTCATATTGACAGGCCCATGCAATTACCAGCTGCAGCTGTTGCTGACGTGCAATGATGGATCATGAATGTCTCAAGTTGTTCCAGTAAAATTCTGGTTTAACCACCTTCCATTGTCTTACAGACTGATGTCAGTGCTCTAGGTTGGAGCGCTACTGTGGAGGCAGATGGAATATGCCTGAGGTACCTCTTCTGCAATCATGAAGGAATAATTATTTAGAGCTTCTGGGAACATTTTATGGGCTTAAAGCTTATTGCTCTACTAAGTGTCGCTTCCATGTGCAGGTTCAGATTGACAACACCACGGCAGTAGCGTATGTTAATCACATGGGTGGAATCATCAGAATCTTGTGATAGATTGGCGAATTTGATTTGGAGCTGGTGTATTACCAGAGACATTTGGCTTTCAGCAATCTACCTACCAGGTAGATTCAACATAGTGGAAGACACAAGGTCACGCAAATTCAATGACAACACAGAATGGATGTTGAATCATGAGATATTTAACGATGTTGTTGCTCGGTTTGGAATGCCAGATATCAATTTGTTTGCATCCAGACTAAACCACCAGTTACTTAAATATGTTTCATGGGAACAAGATCCTGGGGCAGTAGTGGTGGATGCATTCTCGCTGCATTGGGGTGGAATGTTTTTGTATGCATTTCCTCCATTTTGCCTCACCAGTCGGTGTCTGCAAAAAATCAAGCAGGACTCCACCTCAGGAGTATTGGTGGTACCCTTGTTGCTAAAGGGATCAGGAGGTATGGAGAGAAGGTAGGTACAGGATACCGAGTTGGATGATCAGCCATGATCATATTGAATGGCTCGAAGGCCCAATGGCCTACTCCTGCACCTATTTTCTATGTTTCTATGTTTTGAAGATAATCACACAGCCCCTTATGACTGTTCCCAAACATAGAAACTTACTGGTGCACCCTGTAACTGGCGATCAACACCCTTTACATGATCGTATTGATCTATTAATTTGCAGATTCTAAGAAGGCCATACCTGGGAAAAGGACTATCCGATCGCACCGTGGATGTTATTACTACAGCCTGGACGGGTAGTACCCAAAAGCAGTACATCTCTTATATAAGGAAATGGGAGGTGTTCTGCTCACGGCAGAATATTTCATATCACACGGCATACGTTCCAGACGTGCTAGAGTTCCTGTCAACTCTCTATTTCGATCAAAGGTTAAGCTACAGTGCGATCAATACAGCCAGAAGTGCTCTGTGTTCATATTTATGGATGGGATCAGAACAATATTCTGTGGGGTCTCACCCTCTAGTCTCTAGATTTATGAAGGGAATTTTTAATTCCAATCCTCCCAGGCATTCGGTAATCTGGAATGTGAGGGAAGTACTTATGCTCCTTCGTCAGTGGACTCCTGTCACAGCCCTGTCTTTGGCCAAAGTCACCATGAAGGTAGTCATGCTCATGGCACTGGTTTCAGCCCAACGAGTGCAGACATTGCAGAAGCTGTGACTAGACAGGATGGAGGTATCTGCAGATGCCATTACGTTTTACATCTATGATCTACTCAAGCAGAGCAGACCAGGGGTGACAGGGTTTAAGATTATCTTTCTTTTCGGCATGCCATACGGATTACGCCCATGTGTGGCATTACACTTGCTAAATTACATCGAGGCCATCAGAATCCTAAGAGATGCAGAATCAGCATTGTTTATTAGCCACATAGAACCGCATAGTAAGGTATCGGTTCAGACTATTTCAAGGTGGCTGAAGCAGGTTCTGGTTTATGCAAGTATTGACACTGACAATTTTAAATCTCATTCCACCAGGGCGGCATCAACATCAGTGGCCAGGGAAATGGACGTCCCCATAGACCATATCCTCACGGCCGCAGGATGGTCAAGTGAATTGATGTTTCAAAAATATTATCATAAACCTATTGTCGAACCAGGAGTATTTGCCCATTCTGTTTTGAGTTCAGTTTTATAGTTTCCACCTGGGACAGAAGCGGTTGCTATTGTTTTCTTTATAAAAATAAACCGTTAATACGTTTAAATCAATATTATGGTATAATGCATTGTTGATTATTTACTCATCGAGTCAATCGATGCAGTGAGATGCCTGGATTTGAATCTACGGCATGAAATCAGAGCTTTGAAATCTTCACGTAGTCACTCACGTGACTCCGAAGTAAAATAGTAAGATTAAACGAGAATTTACCAGTCTGAAGTTTGATCTTTATTTTATGAGGAGTTACGTTGGTGAGTACGTGCCCTCCACTCCCAACCCTCTCTCACAAAGGTCATCTGGTAGTTCTGGGTTTCTGATCTTACTATGATACTTCAATTACCGTTATTCTGTGATTTCACACCGCTACTTTGCAGATTGACGCCCATGTGCACGAGCGGGGTCTTCTTCACGTACTCACCAACGCAACTCCTCGTAAAATAAAGATCAAACTTCAAACTGGTAAGTTCTCGTTTAATCTTACTATTAAAGTGATAATACAAATAGATGGAGTGGGGAAAATAGGCATAGCGTATGCTTGTGGTTGGGACATTGAATATAACAGTTAGAAAGTCATATTAAAGCTTTGGTTGGTCGCATTTGGAATATTATGTACAATTCTGTTTGCCACTAAACAGGAAGGAAGCAGCGGTGAGAGTTCAGATGTTTACCAGCATGGATTAGAGGGTTTATAGCTATAAGGTTGGAAAAACTTGGATTCATTTTTCTTTTCTAGAACATTGGTGGTTGAGAGGAGACCTGAAATAAGTATGTAAAATTATGAGAGGTTTGATTTAGTTTAGAGAAACAGCATGGGAACAGGCCTTTCAGCCCGCCGGGTCCATGCTGACCAACAATCACCCAGTACACTAGTTCTGTCCTACACTCTGGGGACAATTTACAGGAGCCAATCAACCTTCAAGTCCTTGCAACATGGCAGGACACTAGAGCACCCTGAGAAAACCCATGTTGTCACAGGGAAAACGAGCAAATTCCATAAAGACAGCATGTATAGTCAGGATCGAACCAGGGTCTCTAGCTCGGGAAAGAGCAATTCTAGCGCTGCGCCGCTGTGCCGCACCTTAGAAAGGGGAGACAATCAGAACTTTTTTGCGAGGGTGGAAATGTCCAATTCAAAAGGACATAGCTCTGTCAGAGGAAGGAAATTTAAAGAAGATATGTGGGGTAAATTTTGATTTACACGTGATGGTTTACATTGCCATGGGTACTGGAAAGCAGAATAGATAGTGGCGTTTAAGAATGTTTTGATAAAGACATGAATGGAGGAAGATGGGTCATGTGCAGAGCAAAGGGAGTAATCTAATTCACTATTATGTTCGGCACAGAGATTGTGGGCTGTTTAGCCTACTGTTGTGCCATTCTGTTTCATGTTCCACAGATCTGGTCTCCATATTGAAGACTTCAGAATAGAGGAAGTGTAAAAAGATTTAACAGATTTATAGTGTCATACAGAGTAGAACCAGGCCCTTTGGCCCAACGCACATGCTGACCAACATGCCCCATCTATTCTAGTGTAACTTGCAGGCGCTTGGTCGCCGAGATCTTTTCCATTTCGGTAGAGATTTCACTTTTGGTTCACTTTTGTTTCTAAGTATCATATAACCATTCTAACAATTGATTCCTTGTATACGCCGAAACCAGACGCAGGCCATCTTTTCCCTACAAGTCCGTTTCGACTTTTTTTTGTAAAAATCCACTTCCCCTTTACATCCCACCTGCCTGCACACATACCATAACCCTCCATTCCCTTCTCATCCATATGCCTATCCAATATATTTTTAAATGATCCCAATGAACCTGCCTCCCCCACTTCCACTGGAAGCCCATTCCACACCGCTACCACTTCCGAGTAAAGAAAAAAACCTCATATTACCCCCTAAACCCATAGAATTCTGAGTCCCAAGCCTGTTGTTTGATCTGTTCCATCGTGTAAAAAAACAAAAAAACTGTCCCAAACTCAAAGACATCGTTGCCATAGAGGGAGTACAGAGAAGATTCACCAGACTGATTCCTGGGATGTCAGGACTTTCATATGAATAAAGACTGGATAGACGCCAGATTTTAGAAGATTGAGGGGGATCTTATAGAAACTTACAAAATTCTTAAGGGGTTGGACAGGCTAGATGCAGGAAGATTGTTCCAGATGTTGGGGAAGTCCAGAACAAGGGGTCACAGTTTAAGGATAAGGGGGAAATCTTTTAGGACCGAGATGAGAAACACATTTTTCACACAGAGAGTGATGAATCTCTGGAATTCACTGGCACAGAAGGTAGTTGAGGCCAGTTAATTGGCTATATTTACCTACCTGTCCAATTCCTTGGATGGCTTTAAGATGTTGTATAAGAGGAGATAGGATCCAAGAAGGATAGGATCCAAGATGGCGGCGCGCACAGTCGCAGCGGCCCCTCGGGAGATAGTCGGAGCTTTTAAAAGTGAGTGTTGTGTGTCTTGTCCTGTCTGTCCAAGATATATGTACTGCAGGAACATGCTCCTAAACATCGGGGCAAACCGCGGGAGTAGTAAAGGCGCGTTTTGGTGCGATTTAGACCAAATACGCCGCTATGGACTTCTACTACCGGCTGCGAGGCCGAGCATATCGGCCGCAGATGTGACTACGACCGGAGAGAGGAGGCGAGAGAGGAGAGAGAGGAGGAGAAGACGCAAGCGGTGTGAGAGGAGGCAGAAACGGGGTAAAAGAGCAGGCTCTTACGTGAGGCGGAGACGGGGGAAAAGAGCAGGCATTCACGCTAGGCTAACAGCCAACCCCACCCGACCTGCAGTGCCCTCGCTTCTCCTCTCTAATGTCCGCTCCCTGGACAACAAACTCGACGAACTGCGTCTTCTCAGGACAACATACAAGGATATACGAAACTGCTGTGTGTTTGTCTTTACTGAATCATGGCTCCACGGCAATATCCCGGACACGGCAATACAGCTGGAGGGAATGACATCATTCCGTGCGGACAGAGAGGCAGCTAGCTCTGGTAAGAGCCGAGGTGGAGGCCTGTGCTTGTACATAAACAAGGACTGGTGTGTGAACGCTACGATAGCCGGGAAACACTGCTCTCTGCTGATAGAATTCCTCATCGTGAAATGTCGGCCTTTCTATCTGCCGAGGGAATTCTCTGTTGTTTTTGTTGTGGCTGTATATGTTGCACCAAGTGCAAATGTAAATTCCAAGGCCAACGAAGCACTGGGAGCCCTGCATGACGCCGTCAGTGAGTTCCAGACCAAACATCCTGATAGCTTCATTGTGGTGGCCGGTGATTTTAATCACACCAGCCTTAAGTCTGTGCTCCCAAAATTCAAGCAATATGTGGATTTTGAGACCAGGGGAGAGAACATCTTGGACTTGGTTTACACCAACACCCCAGAGGCTTACAAGGCAGCCCCACGCCCTCACCTGGGCCACTCGGACCACATTTCAGTGTTTTTAACACCAGCCTACAGACCTCTGCAAAAACAAGTCAGAGCGGAGAGAAAACACACCAGGGTCTGGCCAGAGGGAGCAGCCTCAGCACTGCAGGATTGCTTCCTGCACACTGACTGGGATGTGTTCAGGACAGCAGCATCCTATGATGACCTCATCAACATCGAGGAGTACGCAGAGACTGTAACCAGCTACATTGCCAAGTGCACTGAGGATGTCACTATCATGAAAACTTTCACTGCACGTGGTAACGAAAAGCCATGGATGACAGCAGAGGTGCGCTCGCTGCTGAGGGCTCGTGATGCAGCCTACAGAGCCGGTAACACAGCCGCTCTCCGATCCACCAGGACTGCACTGGGAAAAGGAATCAGGGCAGCGAAACGTGCCTTCGCGGGGAAAATCCAGGGACACCTCTGCGACACAGGAGACACCAGGAGGATGTGGAAGGGAATCGAAACATTGACGGGGTACAAGGCAAGGCAGCAGGTAACCGACACGGACACTTCTCTCCCAGATAAATTAAACAACTTCTTTGCTCGTTTTGATGCAGCAAACACCACACCCAAGAGGAGAGCCAGCCCCTGCCTACAAACCGACCAGCCAGTCCTGACCATAGACAAAATGGACACACGGAGAATCCTGTCTAAGGTCAACCCGTGGAAAGCAGTCGGACCCGACAACATCCCAGGACGTGTGCTAAAGGAATGTGCTGAGGAGTTAGCAGATGTGCTAACAGACATCTTTAACATCTCCCTTAGTCAGGCCATTGTCCCCACATGCCTCAAAACTTCCATGATAATCCCCATAGCGAAGAAACCAGTGGTTTGCCTGCCTAAATGACTACCGCCCTGTCGCCTTGACCCCAATAATAATGAAGTGTTTTGAACGCCTGGTGAAACCCCACATTACTGCCAGCCTCCCCTCATCGTTAGACCCCCTACAGTTTGCCTATCACCCCAACCGCTCTACAGAGGATGCCGTCTCCACCACGCTGCACACAGTAATCGCGCATCTGGAACACAAGAACACATACGCCAGAATCCTGTACATTGACTTTAGCTCAGCGTTTAATACCATCATCCCACAGAGACTTGTGGAGAAACTAACCCTGCTGGGCCTCAACACCACCCTGTGTCACTGGATCTTGGACTTTCTCACAGAGAGACCGCAGTCAGTCCGTGTTGGCAAGAACACTTCAGGCTCGATCACGCTGAGCACCGGCTCCCCTCAAGGCTGTGTGCTCAGCCCGCTGTTGTTCACACTGCTCACACATGACTGTGCTGCCAGATTCAGGGACAATAAAATCATAAAGTTCGCGGACGACACTACAGTGGTGGGACTCATCAGTGGAGATGACGAAACAAGGTACAGGGAGGAAGTAGAACAACTGGTGGACTGGTGCGGCAAAAATAACCTGGAATTGAATGTCGAAAAAACTAAGGAGATGGTTGTCGACTTCAGGAGGGCGCAGCCAGAGCATACACCGCTCAACATTAGTGGCACTGCAGTGGAGAGAGTGGAGAGCATAAAGTTCCTCGGTGTGCAGATAACGGACAACCTCACCTGGTCCAGGAACACCACTGGGACCGTCAAACGGGCCCATCAGCGACTGCACTTCCTGAGGAAACTAAAACAGGCCTCACTCCCCACCAACATCCTCAGGACTTTCTACAGGGGCACGGTGGAGTCTGTACTCACGTACTGCATCAATACGTGGTACTGCACCTGCAACTGCTCGGACAGGAAGGCTCTGCAGAGGGTAGTGAGGGGAGCAGAGAGGATTATTGGGATGTCTCCCTACCCTCGGTACAAGAACTGTTCCAGAGCCGCTGTCTGAAGAAAGCACAGAGAATTGCCAAGGACAAACTGCAAAATTCTCACACACACCTGGATCTCTTGCCATCAGCAAGAGATATCGAAGCATCAAAGCCCGGTACGAGGCTGCTAAACAGCTTCCTACCACAGGCTGTGAGGCTGCTAAACAGTCACTCTGCACTCACAGTCACTTGACTTGACTCTGCGGCTGGCACGGACACTTTAATAACTGACACTGGCCACTCAAATCAGCGGCCCCGGACATTTTTTTATGATTGGTTTACTGTATTTTAACATTGTGTTTTTTACCTGATTTTAACTATTTATTCTGTTCCATCAGGGACTGGATTGTTTTTTTTAGTGTTATTATGTGAGAAGTGTTTTAAATTTCATGTGCGAGGCTCCGCTATTCACTGGGAAACGTCTTTTCATTTTGCACTGTACTTGTTGCTTGCAAGATGACAATAAAGGTTGATTGATTGATTGATTGATTGATAGATAGTCCAACTAGGTCTATACTCTCCAAAGTTTACAACAATGAAGGATAATCTCAAGGACACATTAAAATTCTTGTAGATTTTGACAAGATAGATGCAGAACAATTCACTGGAGGAAGATTTGTTGTAACAGAGAAAGTAAGTAGGTAAGGCCTACATCACTTGACCTTGGAAATATACAGATACCGTTGGACACTTGTGAGTGTGGATGGTGAGAAATTAATTCTCAGCCTGGAATACCTAGAAGTCCCAGTCTTAAAACAAAGAATAGCCTTGCATGGTAAATATAAGAATAAATGTCTTCACTGTAAGGTTGAATATCTTTCAAATGCCATGCCCCAGAGGGGTATGGGTATATTCAAGGCATAGTGAAAAGATTGTGTTGTGAAATAACTCCAGATGTGGCTTTAGTGCAACCCCATTCCACTTTTGTCTCAATTGTCTGTAAATTATTATCTAGGTACTTCATGCCTATTTGTAATTTCTCAGAAATCGTTAAACCTCCACAGATTATAATTTTATCATATTTATGAAAGTAATTAGTTCATTCTTTAAGTTAGTTTCTCCAGTGTTCAAATGTTAATAGAGCCAGAATGTTGGAGAATGAACATGAGTTACATCAATTCCGATTTTGCAGCTTACCTGTCCACTTCAATCCACAGATCTGAGCCCTGTCCCATTATTAGATAATCATGGTTCAGTTCCATGTTAGATTCAATGTTGCAGTTGGCATGTGTGATTAGTTCTCTCACAGTATTTTTAGCAACTGCATCGGTTCCTAAAATGAAAATTCACACAATTACATGATAGACCAATCCTAGTCACCATTGTTCAGTGCCATCAAATTTGGTGGCAATGTGCTAAGTAGTGCCCGGGGAGGGGGTGGTATGGGAGGGAAGGGAATAATTGACAAGGGAGTTACGGAGGGAGCGGTCTTTGCGGAAGGCATACATGGGGGAAGATGGGAAGATGTGGTGAGTGGTGTGGTCCCGTTGGAGGTGACGAAAATGACGGAGGTTTATGTGTTGTATGTGACGGCTGGTGGGGTGAAAGGCGAGGACTAGGGGAACTCTGCCCTTGTTACAAGTGCGGGGATGGGGAGAGAGAGCAATGTTGCGGGGAATGGAAGAGACCATGGTACGAGCCTCATCTACAGTGGAGGAGGGGAACCCCCGTTCCCTGAAGAATGAGGACATATCAGATGCCCTGGTGTGGAACGCCTCATTCTGGGAGCAGATGCGGTGTAGACGGAGGAATTGGGAGTAGGGGGATGGAGTTCTTACAGGAAGCAGGGTGGGAAGAAGTGTAGTCCAGATAGCCATGGGAGTCAGTAGGTTTATACTGGATGTCGGTCAGAAGTCTATCACCTGCGATGGAGATGGTGAGGTCCAGGAATGGTAGGGTAGTGGCGGAAATAGTCCAGGTGTATTTGAGTGCCGGATGGAAATTGGTGAAGTGGATGAAGTCAGTCAGTTGTGTGTGGGTGCAGGTGGCACCACCAAAGCAGTCGTCGATGTACCGGAGGTAGAGGTCAGGGATGGGGCCCTGGTACGTATTGAACAAGGATTGTTCGACGTACCCGACAAAGAGGCAGGCGTAGCTGGGGCCCATGCGTGTGCCCATAGCTACACCTTGTATTTGGAGGAAATGGGAGGAGGACCGCCCCCTTCCCAGGCACTTTCCCTTGCATCCGCAAGAGATGCAACACTGGTCCCTTTACCTCCCCCCCTCGACTCCATTCAAGGACCCAAGCAGTCGTTCCAGGTGCAACAGAGGTTCACCTGTATTTCCTCCAACCTCATCTATTGCATCCGCTGCTCTAGATGTCAGCTGATCTACATCGGTGAGACTAAGCGGAGGCTGGGCGATCGTTTCGCCGAACACCTCCGCTCGGTTCGCAAGAACCTACCTGACCTCCCGGTGGCTCAGCACTTCAACTTCCCCTCCCATTCCCCTTCCGACCTCTGTCCTGGGTCTCCTCCATGGCCAGAGTGAGCAACACCGGAAATTGGAGGAACAGCACCTCATATTCCACTTGGGGAGTCTGCATCCTGCGGGCATGAACATTGAATTCTCCCAATTTTGTTAGCCTTTGCTGTCTCCTCCCCTTCCTCAGCCCTCGGGTTGTCTCCTCCCATCCCGCAGCTCTCGGGCTCCTCCTCCTTTCTCCTTTCTTCTCCCCGCCACCCATCAGTCTGAAGAAGGGTTTCGGCCAGAAACGTTGCCTATTTCCTTCGCTCCATAGATGCTGCTGCACCTGCTGAGTTTCTCCAGCATTTTTGTGTACCTTCGATTTCCCAGCATCTGCAGTTCCTTCTTAAACATATAGAAAATTAGAAATTGGGGACACTCTTGGCTTTCCTGGGAATTTGTTTCTGGAAAGTCATGCTTTGTTCACCTCTGGGCAGATAACTGCTTTTACTGCATATACTTGTTTCAAACTAATCATACAAATTATAAAAAATCAGTCAATTAATCCCCAAATGCATTGATGATATCCAGAGATAATCCCAACAGCCAAAAGTAAAGAAATGTCAACACCCCAATGGAACTGTTTTGTACGGGTACAGGCACTTTGACCCAACTTGTCCTCTCTTCCTCAGCTAGTTCCATTTGCCTATGTTTAGCCCATATCCCTCTAAACCTTTCCTATCAATGTACCTACCCTAATGTCCTTTAATCCTTGTAATTGTCCCCACCTCTACTGCTTCCCCTGGCAGTTCATTCCATGTAGTTGCCATCCCAAGTGTGAAAATCTTGCCCTACTGCTCCTTTTTACATAGTTCACCTCTTATTTGAAACATATGCCCTCTAGTTTTTAGATTCCTCTTTCCTGTGTAAAAGAGTGTGACCATGCACCTTACCTGTGCTCCTGATTATTTTAAATGCATCTAAAAGGTCACTCCTCAGCCTCCTACACTCCAGGGGAAAAAAAAATTAAGGCGCTCCTTATAACTCAACCCCGATAACATCCTTGTAAATCTCTTCAGCAGCCTTTCCAGCTCAAAGACATCTGTCAAATAGCTGTGGAACTAGTACTGCACACAGTACCCCAAATGTGGTCTCACTAATAATTTGTGGAAATGTGCAAAAGCTGTCCAGTACAAATATTTTATTCTAACAATGCAAGTACTCTTTGCCTTCCAATTATTATAGGGTGTTTAGAGCTAGTTCTGTCAGGGATGTGTGACCATCTCTGCTAAGTGGGTTCTTTCCCAGACATGGTCCAGTTTTCTTAACCTTGCTACTTCACTTCCTCTTTTGAACTATTTGCTTTGATCATGCTTTTGCAGTAATTCTATGCAAACATTTTAAAAGATTGCCCAAAAAATCATGCATGTCAAATAAGAGTTTAGACGACTCTAAATTATGCTTTACAAGTGTACATTCTCAGGATAAAATTAGCCAGATACTTGTACAAATTTTGTACTCCATTCCAACCCATGTATGACTACAAATGTGCACTTCGCATGTACAACTTTGCCCATGGAAGTGTATAAATATATCCTTATACCTCTGTCCTATCATGGTCCTCAGATATATAAATTACTCACCATCTTTGATAACTATCAGAATTTTCATTGCGTAGTATATGTAATTGTCTCTCTTTTCCTTTCCAATAAATGTCACTTTGTAAACTAAAAAAGAAAATTGTTTTAAAAAACAGTGGTGTGAAAGATGGTCAAATTCAATTTGAAATGGCATTAGTATGATCTATATCCAGTTCCAAAATAGGTAACTTATGATTCCTAGGGGGGACCTTTCCCATTCTGTATATCTCTCACCTCTGCAGTAAATCATCCTTCAAAAGACCGATCCAACAGCCTCAGTGGAGGTGACAAAGACAACAAGAAAGAAAAGGACAGTTCTGATATTTACATAAAGGAATATGGCAGTTCTGGTCAATGTGATACATGTCAGGAGGGAGACCAGAAGACCCACAAGGCCCATTGTAAATATCTGGCCATAGAAGACTGTTGTAACCCTCCTATAGAATGTGAGCCCCTATACAATTGGGCAATGCTGAAAGAAACGTCATTCTCTGAAGATGTACCAAGGTGATTTCCATGCCACTGTCTACATGTGAAGAGTAGAGATGTTTCCAAAAATATATTTCATGGAAAAATCTCAGTTCTTTATCACCAAAACACAGAAACACCAAAATATTGTAGTAATCCATTAATGAAAGTGGTATGTAGATTTATTCGCTCATGTTGGTTGACTTGGACAGTAAGATGCAAAGACATCTTAAGTACACCTGGCCCTTCCTGGCTAATTACGGATTTGTCATATGTGTGTCAGGATTATTAGGGATATTTTGGTGACTGCTTTTGAAAAATCTCTCTCTGCTATGGAAATTATTATATTGCTTGCTCCAAATGTCTGTTCACTGAACACATCTGGAATACAATGCTATTGATAGCACACATTCTTATGACCTTTATTCTGCTCTCTGGATAAGAACAGTAGATTATGTGGCCCGTTTAAAAAAAAAACATTTTGGTTTACAACAATCCAATTAATACAGTTATTATTACTCAGATTATTCTTTTAAATGTCAATGTTATTTAATCCCTCATCTGCATTGATAGGATTTGAAAAGCACAATTTGTGATCGACAGTTCAGTCGTTCGAAAATGGCTATAGTAACTTAACTACTGTCATCGAAACACTGATAGAAATAAAATGTGTTAATCAACATATTGTCCAAACATGATTACACCAAGAATAATGAAATATGCATTTTTTTTGCGATCAATCTGTGGACACAAAGTGCTGGAATTACTCAACGGGTCAGGCAGCATCAATGGACAAATAGGATGGATGACATTTTGGTTCGGGGGCCTGAACGTCACACATCCTTTTTCTCCACACTTTGTGTCTATCTTTGATAGAAACTAGTATATGTAGTTATTTGTTTCTAAAGATCAATCAGCAGACTTTGAAAATAGTGTGATTAAAAATAGGGTTACCATAATCACTTCCTGGGGCACAGGGAAAGTCCTCACGTTTTGCAAGATCTTGTTGGTCTGTCTTTAGTGAAATGCAGCTTCCTGTAGATGCAGAAAAAAAAAATATTCTGAAATAACTGCTTCATTTCTGTTCATTGATTGCCCATTGGTGAACTCTGACTCCTTTCTTCAATAGCCTATCCATATTACTTGATCCAGTAAGTGCGTGATCCAGCAAGCACATTTCTACTTGCACACCCCAATAAAATACTAGATTCTGTCTGCATTTTGCTTTGCTTGCAAGTTGCAATGAGAGGTGTGTGACAGCAAAGATCCAGCAAACATTAAAGTCTTCCCATGGACAACAGCAGCAAAAAAATAATCGAATATTTTGTCTATCACATATCTCCATTAAGCAAAGAAATTGGTCCCTGAAAAAAATCTGGTTTAATAAATGCTGCAAATTCACAATATTTAATTATAGCTAAATTAATACTTTTATTTTTCTTTCTCCCTCCATAACACTTGCTCTTTTTGTTATCTGCTTGAATACATCTCTTTTACCAGTTTCTTCAGTTCTAGGTAAGATCATGTTTAATATACCTACAAGGAACATTCATGCATTTTTCTTGAATCTTAATTCATTGACTTATCTAGTTGAGTATTTCACTAGCATTTAAAGTGTCATAGTCATAGTGCATGGAAATAGGCCTTTCAACGCAACACAACACAATACCCAATACAATTTATTTGTCACTTGAACCTCATAGAGGCTCAAATGAAATGTTGTTTCTACAGTCATACACACAAGAAAAAAAGACCCAAGACAACACAATTTACACAGACATCCATCACAGTGCACACTTGCCCACACTGATCAATATACCCTCCCTACACAAGTCCCACCTGTCTGCTTTTATCTCGTATCCTTCCAAACCTTTCCTATCTATGTCCCTGACAAATGTCTTAAATAGTGTAAAAGTACCTGCCTCAACTACCTTATCTGGCAGCTCGTTCCATATTCACACACCATTCTTTGTGTGAAAAAGATGCCCCTCAGGCCCTATTATCTTTCCCCACAAAATGTTTTCATAAGAATATTTTGCAGTGGATAAAATATAGGCTAGGCATTATAATTTTACAGTATCACGCAACTGCTTTCCATGCAGGAAGTCGGTGGAAACCTGTGGGACTATTCTGCAGCTAACATGAAATTCTGTTCTCACCTGCAGAGACTAACTACCGCCTTTAAATTCATGATGACACAAACATATTTAGAACTGAGCTGTCAGACTTGTGGTTGGAACTGTAGATAGTCAAGGAGAGAATAACTATGCCAAAGAGATTGATGTACGTACAAGAAATGATATTCATCTCATGGTGCTGGCTACCTTAGCAATCAGAATATTGCCGGATATAATTCATATTAAACATTCATGAAACTTTCAGATTTCACTGATATTACCTCATGTAACTGCTACCGGCCAGCAATCACAGACAATTAGGTGCTCTGCTAACATGGAACTGACCATTAGAGCTTGTGGTCACAGAATCCTCCTATTCAATGTTATTTTTTGTGATGGTACACGCAAGTATGGTGTACCAGTACCTCTAAATGGTTAAACAAAACAGTTTTGTATAGCATTCCACGGTGCTGCGTGAACAATTATATGTGTATTGGCATATTTATCCTCTGAAACTGGTCCTTCAGCCCACCTAGTGATCCTCGCACATTAATATAGTCCTTCACACACTAGGAACAATTTATTTTTAAAATTTACACCAAGCCAATTAACTTACACACCTGTACGTCTTTGGAGTGTGGGAAGAAACCAAAGATCCAGGCACAGAGATCCAGGCACAATGGTGAATCTCTGGAATTCTCTGCCACAGAAGGCGGTTGAGGCCAGTTCATTGGCTATATTTAAGAGGGAGTTAGTTGTGTGGCTAAAGGGATCAGGGAGTATGGAGAGAAGGCAGGTACAGGATACCGAGTTGGATGATCAGCCATGATCATATTGAATGGCGGTGCAGGCTCGAAGGGCCGAATGGCCTACTCCTGCACCTATTTTCTATGTTTCTAAAACTCACACAGGTCACGGAGAGAACGTAGAATCTCCTTGCAGACAACGCCCATAGTCAGGATCGAACCCGGGTCTCTGCTGCTGCAATCTCTATAAGGCAGCAACTCTACCACTGTGCCGCCCTGTATTAAGTTGTGTTAAGTCATCTTGTTTTTCAGGTTTATTTTTAATTTAGGTTTTTTAATTGTTTAATAGTAATTCAGATTTTAAGAAATGTATGGTCTTTGACAACATTGGACAGGATATGAATGAGCCACTTGCCAAGTAGATTTCTCTTTGTCTGCAGGGTAACTTGCTTTGATTGCTCCTTCAGGCATTTTGTTTTGCATCTGAGATCCCTTCAGCTACAGACGCTTACTGAAAATGATTAGACTGGCCTTCCAGCAATTTTTTTACTGGAACAATTATGCAAAGTAATTGTATATTTTCTTTTGCGTGTAGGCAATTCATTGGATCAGAATTTGATTCTGCAATTTGTGAAATAATAGGATAGAGCAGCAAATAATCAGAGAATCTCTTACCTTCAGCACATCTGCACACATCATCTATGCATATTTTACTTAGCATACCACTGTGTTCGGGGACATTGTAAAATTTAGTGCAATTCTTTGCTGTAAAAAGAGGAAAAACTATGTGACTACAACAAAGTTCTGATTTCTTGAAAATATCTTCAGTTTTGTATCAACTCAAACATGTGTATAAAAATTCTCTCTTGATCAGAAAAAACCCCAAAACTAATTTTAGTAATGAATAAATTCAAATCCTTGCTGAGCATTTACTTATGTTAGATAGGTTAATGTTAATAAATGTGAAATTTTACCCTTAATTTGCAAATCTTTTGATCTCACAACAATTTAGCATTGGTTCTTTTTTGGAAGAAAGCTACTATATACAATATATTTTACTTTCCCAATCCATTGTTAACAAATCTATTTTGTTTTTTTATTGTTTCTACCCCCTAAAGAAATCAAATTAAATTATTAAGACATCCTTCTGAGTGCTCACTTGTATCATAATATGAATATATCTTGACAGCAGCTGGTTGAATGAGTCCAACGTTGTAGAATTGGTGCACTTTAAACGCAACGCAGCTCTCTTCGAGATTTGACACCTGCGAGACAATGTTATGATTCATGTGTCAGAACATGGTTGATCAGTTCCTGATTAGCTACAAATTGTTCGGAAATCCATGCAGTATCCTAAATACATATTCCCTCCAGCACTGATGCGTTATGGCTGTAGTGTTCCATCCACCAAATGAACCTCAATGGCTCAGTATCCTTGACAGTACATCCTAAACATGTGATTTTATACATAGGAAAGACAAAGGCAGCAGATGCATGAGAACACCACTGGCTACATACCTGTATTTCCCTTCAAGTTGCACATTGTGCTTCCTTGATAACTATGTCTTGATAGCTATGTCTT
The DNA here is from genome assembly GCF_028641065.1 of Leucoraja erinaceus. Lineage (NCBI taxonomy): Eukaryota > Metazoa > Chordata > Chondrichthyes > Rajiformes > Rajidae > Leucoraja > Leucoraja erinaceus. Next base: position 166,352 of record NW_026576122.1, on the reverse strand, counting down.
GATCCCACTATCATCACTGGAAAATATTCTATTGACCAAAGTGACTATACACACACTTGAAGCAGATTAGATTGATTATTTAAACTTTGAATTGATGATGTGGTAAAACATTACACCCCACTCCTGTGCTCCACCACTGCCACATCTTAAACCCCATCTTGAGCACCCAAATCTCCCACCAGAAATTATTTTAAATCTTTTGAGACAAGGAAATGCAGTAGTGGACCCTCATCTATACAAGAGCAATTAAGGTTAGGAGGGGATGGGAAACAATTAAGAAGGCACGGTGGCGTACGATAGCACTACTGTCTTAGACCTGGGTTCGATGCTGACTACGGGCGCTGTTTGTATGGAGTTCGTACGTTCTCCCCATGACCTGCGCGAGTTTTATTCGAGATCTTTGGGTTCCTCCCACACTCTAAAGACGTCCAGTTTTGGCTTGGTATAAATATAAATTGTCCATAGTGTGTAGGATAACGTTAGAGTGCAGGGATCACTGGTCTGTGCCGTCCCAGTGGGCCCAAGGGCTTATTTCTGCACTGTAAACTAAATCAGATGATTATAATCACCCCGTTCTTATACTGTGGGTGAGCGAGACATGAAACAAATGCAAAGTTTACTGGCAGCAGTAATCTACTCCTAGATATCACCAATGAGAAAATCATATCTGTTGTTATAAACCATAACTTCTTTATGAAGAGTATCTTCAAGAGTACTGTAAATAAGTATGCAGTTCCAGGAGGCAGGGAAGAAAGCCAATTTTATATGTCCTTCCTCAAATTAAGCGACCAAAACTGCACACAATACTCCAGGTGCGGTCTCACCAGGGTTCTGTACAGCTGCAGTAGGACCTCCTTGCTCCTAAACTCAAATTCATTGCCTGGTGAGACCACACCTGGAGTATTGTGTGCAGTTTTAGTCGCTTAATTTGAGGAAGGACATTATTGCTATTGAGGGAGTGCATCGTAGGTTCACCGGGTTAATTCCCGGGATGGCGGGGCTGGCATATGAAAGAATGGGTCAACTGGGCTTGCATTCACGGGAATTTAGAAGGATGAGAGAAGATCTGATAGAAACATATAAAATTCTTAAGGGATTGGATGAGCTAGACGCAGGAAAAATGTTCCCAATGTTGGGGAAGTCCAGAACCAGCGGGCCACAGTATAAGAATAAAGGGTAGGCCCCCTAACTGAAATGAGGAAAAGCTTTTTCACCCAGAGAGTTGTGTATCTGTGCAATTCTCTGCTACAGAAGGCAGTGGAGGCCAATTGACTGGATTTTTTCAAGAGAGTAGATTTAGGTCTTGGGACTAATGGAATCATGGGATATAGGAAAAAGCACGAACGGGGTACTGATTTTGGATCCAGGTTCAACCATGATCCTGCAGGCTCGAAGGGCCGAATGACCTGCTCCTGCACCTATTTTCTATATTTCTATCAGCTTAATAAACTCTGAGGACCACACGTGAGGCAGACATCCAAACTTTGAGAGGTTCTAAGTATTATCAGTTACAAATGAGCTTTGATTTTGAATGACTCCAGTAATAGGGTACTGTCTGTGCAGAGCTACTGATCACAGCACCAAAACCTGAGTTTGATCCTCGGGTGCTTTCTGTGTTGAATTTCCTCCCACATCCCAAACACATGCTGGTTTGTAGGTTATTTGGTTTCTGTAAATTGCCCGGGTATTTGGGATGAGAAGGTGGGAAAACATAGAACTTGTATATACAGGTTAAACGTCACCAAAAATGTTGCCGACCTGCATAGTTACACCAGCACTTTATGTCCTTTTATAGCAGCTTCTTGTTTTGCAGCCGTTTCAGCCTTTTGATACTGCCGCAGCTTTTAACACATTTACACGATGGCCAGGAAAGCTCCAACTATTCTTACCAATTCCCACAGAGGCACCGAAAAAAACATTATCACGATGCATCACAACTTGGTTTGGCAACTGCTCTGCCCAAGACCACAAGAAATTGCAGAGAGTTATGTATGTGGCCCATCACGCAAACCAACATCCCCTCCATTGACTTCATCTACACTTCGTGCTATCTCGGTAAATAATTCAACATAATCAAGGACCACCTACACTCTGGTCATTCTCTCTTCTCTCTTTTTCCACTGGATTGACATTAAATATAAACTTGAATGCAGGTAGCTTTAGGAACAGCCTGTTCACAACTGACCTCTCACAGCTACGTTTTTATTACTGATCTGACAACCTACCTCATTATGAGTGTCGAGTGGTGGCGCCATAGTGTGTGGCAGCCTCACCTGCAGCTGTTCGTTCTTCACCCTTTTTCTTATATTAGTTTGTTAAAAAGTTTTGTTCTGGAGGCCTTTTAGTCTTTTTATGTGGGGGATGGGGGTTGGGGGGGAGATGAGGGGAAGGGGGGGTAAACCGTTTTTTTCCAATTCCTACCTGGGCGAGGATGCGTCTCTCCTCTGAGCTGCACCTTTGCCCCCTCTGCGCGACCTACCATTCGAATTGGCGCGGCCTTTCCTGCCGGAGACCGGCCAGAGCTGCGAGCTGTAGCTTGAGCACTGAGGCACCATAGTGGAGCAGGGCGATGACTTGTGTGGAGCTCCAGAGTGCCGACTTCAACATCGTGGAGCTGTGGTCTGCGGAACTTCCAGCCGCGGAGGCGCTGACTTTAAACACCGCGGAGCCAGGGATCTTTCAGCGAGATCGCCAGTGTTGGAGCTCCGCCTGCGGACTTCGGGAGCTGCGGTCTCCAGTAGGAAGCGGCTGTTTCGGAATTCCAAACCACTGAGCGTGTTCTTCCGATGCCGGAGTACCTGTACCATCATCCTGGCGAGTGGGCCTGAAGCATCAGGCACCGTAGTGGCGACTGCAAAGGCCTCAATAGGCCCCACGTGTGAACATAGAGGATGTGACTGAACGTTGCTGCCTTCCCTCACAGTGCAAAATGTTGATTCCGCTGTGGGGGGTTCTTTTTTATGTTTAATGTTAAATTCTATAATGTTGTGTTTATTTTTATTTGTGTGCTGCAATGGCAACTCAAATTTCACCACACCAACTGGTGGATGTGACAATAAATGTCCTTTGTCCTTGTTCTTTGTCCTTTTGTATGACCCTTGTTCCTTTTCTCAGTAGGTATAACACTATATCCTTCACTTTGATTATTTTTCACTTTGCGCTAGTGTTGTACTTGTAATATAGCTTAATTGCACTCATCTATCATATCATCTAACTATTAAACCTCCACCTCCCCGTCTCCCCACTCTCTCCCTCCCTCCCTCCTCGCCCCTCTTTCTCTCTCCTCTCTCTCCCCCTCTCCTCTCTATCCCCCCCTCTCTCTCCCTCACTCTCACTCTTCCCCTCCTCCCTCCCCCTCATACTGCCGCCGCAGACTAGCGCAGTTGAAAAGTCGCCGTCGGGCCCGTCACAAGGGACGACATCCTCTCCGTCTCCCCCGATCGCCTGTCACACTTGCTTTTGAAGAACTTTCTCCTCGCGGCCTGCTGCGCTATGTTCCACGCTCAGCGAGTGAAGTCACGCTCCCTGCCCCGGCTCCTTCCTCCAGCAGCTAACAGCCCCTCCCCTCCCCCACTCCCCCCCCCCCCTCCTCCAATTCTCCGTTCTCCGTCCCCCCCTTCCCCCCCTCCCCCCCTCCCCCCCTCTTCTCCCCCCTTACCCCCTCTCCCCCTTCCCCCCCCTCTCCCCTCCTTCGCCCTCCCTCCTTCCCTTCTCCCCCCCATCTCCCCCCCTTCCCCCCCCCTCCCCCCCCTCTCCTTTCCTCCCCCCCCCCCCCCTTCTCCCCCCTTCCCCTCTTCTCCCCTTTCCCTCCCCCTTCCCCCTCTCTCTCCCCCCCTTCCCCCCCTCTCCCCCCCTTTCCTACCCCATTTTCCCCCTCCCTTCCCCCCTTTTCCTCTCTCCCCCCCCCTCGCCCTTTCCCCCCTCTCTCCCTTCCCCCATCGCTTAATCTGAAAATTGATTAATTATTTCTTTAGTTATTTCTTCAAATTGTTCACAAATCTGAGATAGTTTTTAAATCTAACGAGCTGATGCCGTCACAGTGGTTCAATGGCTCTACACCTCGCGGCCATCTGCGCAGAGTTTTCAAAGCGCAGCCTGCGGGGCACTGTTTTTGCAAACACTGCAAGTTATGTTAACCCTCCTCACTCTCCCCCCCCCCCTCCTTCCTTCCCTCTTCCTCCCTTCCCCCCCCCTTCCTCCCTTTCCCCACCACTCCCCCTCTCCCCCCGTCTGGCTGTAAATTTTTTAATTCGCCCATGGTTCTCAAGTGGGTTTTTACACAAAATGATAACGAACCTGAAGAAAAATTTACAGCCAGATTAATCACTTCTGAGACTTTTTAGATACCAAAGGAATCAATAAAAAACACAAATAATGCCTTACTGTTGATGAAATGCAGTGAGCAAACGCGATAATTCCCAATATTTTCAATTCCGATATCTGCACGGCCAATGTTCGCCAAGCAGTTTAGCTGTTGTCATCCCTTCAGCTCTCGCTTCTCTATACCTTCATTTCGCTTCACTTTTGGAATTCTAAAGTTGGGTACATGTCTCTCACGCTTACCCCGACTTCCACAATTTTTTTCAGCGCAAAATGTAAATAGTAGCGTGGGAAGGGGAGAACCAGTGGATGTGGTGTATCTGGACTTCCAGAAGGCTTTCGACAAGGTCCCACATAAGAGATTAGTATACAAACTTAAAGCACAAGGCATTGGGGGTTCAGTATTGATGTGGATAGAGAACTGGCTGGCAAACAGGAAGCAAAGTGTAGGAGTAAACGGGTCCTTTTCACAATGGCAGGCAGTGACTAGTGGGGTACCCCAAGGCTCAGTACTGGGACCCCAGCTATTTACAATATATATTAATGATCTGGGTGAGGGAATTGAAGGCAATATCTCCACGTTTGCGGATGACACTAAGCTGGGGGGCAGTGTTAGCTGTGAGGAGGATGCTAGGAGACTGCAAGGTGACTTGGATAGGCTGGGTGAGTGGGCAAATGTTTGGCAGATGCAGTATAATGTGGATAAATGTGAGGTTATCCATTTTGGTGGCAAAAACGGGGAAGCAGACTATTATCTAAATGGTGGCCGATTGGGAAAGGGGGAGATGCAGCGAGACCTGGGTGTCATGGTACACCAGTCATTGAAGGTAGGCATGCAGGTGCAGCAGGCAGTAAAGAAAGCAAATGGTATGTTAGCTTTCATTGCAAAAGGATTTGAGTATAGGAGCAGGGAGGTTCTACTGCAGTTGTACAGGGTCTTGGTGAGACCACACCTGGAGTATTGCGTACAGTTTTGGTCTCCAAATCTGAGGAAGGACATTATTGCCATAGAGGGAGTGCAGAGACGGTTCACCAGACTGATTCCTGGGATGTCAGGACTGTCTTATGAAGAAAGACACTGGATAGACTTGGTTTATACTCTCTAGAATTTAGAAGATTGAGAGGGGATCTTATAGAAACTTACAAAATTCTTAAGGGGTTGGACAGGCTAGATGCAGGAAGATTGTTCCCGATGTTAGGGAAGTCCAGGACAAGGGGTCACAGCTTAAGGATAAGGGGGAAATCCTTTAAAACCGAGATGAGAAGAACTTTTTTCACACAGAGAGTGGTGAATCTCTGGAACTCTCTGCCACAGAGGGTAGTTGAGGCCAGTTCATTGGCTATATTTAAGAGGGAGTTAGATGTGGCCCTTGTGGCTAAGGGGATCAGGGGGTATGGAGAGAAGGCAGGTACGGGATACTGAGTTGGATGATCAGCCATGATCATATTGAATGGCGGTGCAGGCTCGAAGGGCCGAATGGCCTACTGCTGCACCTAATTTCTATGTTTCTATGTTTCTAAAAATTCAACATTTTGCCAGTTTTTAACAGGTAGGAAAGTACGCTTGCATTAATAACATTTACGGATGTCCTCCAGATGGATTGAGCGGCTCCATGCGTCAAGCCCTATGACCCAGTGACCTTACGTGCAACCCCCCCAATAGCACACACAATGTTTTCACTATCTTAATACACATAACAATAATAAACCAATACCAGGAACTTGTTATTTATTGTTCAAGGCCTTTTGTATGGCTTTAACCAATCAAGAAAACCAGCTTTAATTGTAACATTTCATTTTTCACCTTGAAGCCAGAGGCTTAAGAGCCAGGCTGAAGAGCATCCCTAAAGTCTCAAGTTCTGAGGAAGTGCTGTCATCGTGGAGTGCGCTGCTTTTTCAGGCAAGGTGTTAAACCAAGCAATGAAAGCCCTCATGGAAGATCCGATTGAAGACCTAACGCTATTTCCTGATTATGATCAGGATTCCCACACCACAAAAAGAGAAAACGCTCATAATATTTGAGGGAACGTTCTAAGCACAAAGTGTGTCAGCAGAACATTACAATTAAATAATAAAGCTCGTTGGAAGGTCTTTTTCTCATAATTATCAAAATATAATAATCTCTTACCTTATCTAAATAAATGATCAGTGATCCTGCTGTAGACAATGCCTTGTCTACCTCAAATCTTGATATATACTTCTCAATTCCACCTTTAAGCTGGAAGGATGATAGAATATTTGTTTTTAATGCATGGTTTGTAAAAAAAAAGTTCAATGAGAAAATGGTAATCTGATGTAAATATAAATCCATTATGTTTTAAAAGTCTCAAACCCACTTGGTGGTAGTAGCAGAGTTCAGGAGGCAGCTGAGCAAAAGGCTCAGAGGAAAGGGAGTACAATTAGTTTGGATTCAACTTGAATTGGGGGTAGCAATGGAACTGAAGGGTGGGAAAAATACCAGTGTGGTGAAAGTGAGGGGGACAAGGTTCGCAGCAGTGGGTGAGAATCAGTAGGTTAACATTTTGCTTCAAATTCTTTGAACATCTCTTCCAAATTAACATTTCAGTGAAAGGTTCTCCCTGACCCGATTAACTGTGTGCATTGTTTGATTTAAACTGAGATGACATTGTTCAATCAATCAAGATACGTGGAGTATTAAAAACAAGGAACTGCAGATGCTGGTTTACAAAACAATAAACAAAAAGTGCAGGAGTAACCGATAGGGACCCAATCCAAAACATCACCTATTCATGTTCACCAGAGATGCTGCCTGACCCACTGAATTGCTCTAGCACTTTGTGTCTTTTTCTAATCCAGAATAATATGCAGACATGGTTCACAGTTGTTAGGTTATGGTTATTGCCCATGTCGAATGTGTCAAAATCATTAGAACACATCCCTTTTATATCCTTGCAGATACAAGAACATTTCCTCAATATAAATTGAAGTTGTTCTTAATGAATTAAAACACCACATACCTGATTCAGATCAGAGATATCTGGAGTGAATCCAGTTAACATGGAAATATCTATAATACCCATTGAGGTGTCTGTTGCTCCAAGGTAGCTGTAAAGGACAAATTAAAATAGATTAGTAACAAGACAGATCTCGGGACTTAACAACAAGAGAAAGCGGAGAGCCAAATGAAGGTGCTTCCAGTATAGACACTCTCAGCAAGAGCACTTCCAGTGATGAGTATTTCTTAATTAGTAGCATATTACGTAAAGGACTCAGCAGAAAACTCCCAGTGTTGCACATATTGCTCTGATATATCTTGTGAAATTTTGGTTACAAATTATTTTCAAAATAAATCAATCATTCGGCACTGTTCCATTCTGTGAATTTACTCAATCGTGGTGGAGACTACCCTCATAATCTGTAACGTTGACTTCAATTTGTACAATGCGTGGAGGTTCTCAGACTTAGAGAGGTTCTCATCCTCCTGTCAATGGGATCAGTGGATATTGTAGTTATACAACCCTTTACTCCCATCCAAAGGCCAATGGCCAATAAACCATACCGTCTTAGAAGCCTTAGGATGTTCGGCATGTCCCCTACAACTTGTCCCTCACCATCGTCCCAGCTGTTATCACGCAAATGAACCATCCTATCGCAAACTTTATGAACCACTCTATCAACAGCTAGAGAGCGGCCCTGACCTACCATCTACATTGGAGACCCTTGGACTATCTTTAATCAGACTCTGCTGGACATTATCTGACACTAAACGCTATTCCCTTTATCCTGTGTCTGTACATTCTGGATAGCTTGATTGTAATCATGTCGTGTCTTTCCGCTGACTGCAAAGCACACAATCAAAATATTTTTCACTGTACCTCCGTACACGGGACACTAGACTAAATTAAATACCATCTTTTTCTCCAACAACACCGGCGTATAACCCACTGTCCTGGCATGTGTAGTCTCCCAGAAGTAGTGTAACTTACTGACCCTGATGACATTTCTCTTTATCTGAAGGTAAAAGCTGAATTTTACTTCGGAGTCACGCGAGTGATTCCGTGAAGAAGCCCCGCCAATCCGCATGCGTGCCATTACCTCATCCGCACTGGCGAGGCACCGGCCACTCAAAAACAAGTCCGTGAATCGGGCCAGGAGGATACACCTCCCAATAAATACGTCTGTGGACGTCTGGTAAGATGGAGCACCTGATAGAAGGAATGCTCCATCACGACAGGCTTCAGGAGGAGCTTCATAGCCAAGAAAGGCTGTTTCAGCGCAGCTCCAGCATGACATGCTCCAGCTAAAGGGGCTTTATATCCCGAGTTTGGAGGTATTGGAAAAGCATACCCCTAGGCATAAAGCCAAGCAAGGCTGTTTGAGCGCAGCTCCAGCATAATATGCTCCAGCAAAAGGAGCTTTCTATCCTGAGGTTGACTCTGAGGATGGAGGTATTGAGGTACTGAGTTTGATGAGCAGCCATGATCATATTGAATGGCGGTGCAGGCTGGAAGGACCGAATGGCCTACTCCTGCACCTATTTTCTATGTTTCTATTGGAAAGCATACCCCAAGGCATAAAGTCAAGTAAGGCTGTTAAGCACAGCTCCAGCAGGATATGCTCCAGCAAACTCTGGTTGCAGCACCTGGTCATGGCTGTCCAGAAATCCTCCTTCTATGAAAGAGAGTACCAACTTCAAAATTCTAAAAGCATGTCTGTGGAACGTCCTGGAATAAATGCGTATGGATACAAGGGAATCTTCGCAAACGAAGGTGGAAAATACCCGGAAGGGTCTAGAGTTCCCCTCATGCTATTAAATGACGGAAATAAAAAACGCTCCAGGGGTGACATTAAAATAAGCCGCTGAACTTTCTCTTACAACAATTAGATTTATTCATTATTGGGATTACTCTTAACTATTAATTAGCCTGCGAATCCACTCCAAGGTAAGAGATTGGAATGAATAGGAGCCTCGAACAATCTTGTTGTGATAAAATAGCCTTCAATTCATTAATAGGCTGTGGGCCAAGCATCAAAACTGTGTCTAGAAATCAGTTTTCGTGACCCAAGTCACCAAACTACATGACATTTTCCACAGATTTAGATGAAATATAATTGAGAAGGAAGTCATAACTCGTCATTGCCAAACGTTGCACATTAATTAATTAAACTAATTAGAAAATGAGACCGGGAAAATAAGCGTCATCTAGTGGCCAATGCCCGCATTACATCATGGGCAGCCTATTTCCGTGTTGCAGTCATTTAAATTATATATTATTATACCAATATATATGTAACCCGTAAATATGAATGTAATCATATTTTGTGTGGACAGGCTCTGACGAGTGGAGGGGCAGAAGCTGCAGAAAAATAATCTCATATTACTTCGGTCTGCATGGACTTCAATTCATAAAATATCAATCTCTTCTTAATGTCAATGAGACTGACACTGTAATTTACTGCCATAGATAAGCCTTCAAGTTCAAGTGCAGGAGCAGAGGGTGCAGAATAGCTAGAGAGAGAAACATCTCATAGTACCCAAGTCTGCATGGACTTCCATTCATAAAGAGTCAACCTCTATTTAATGTCAATGAGATTACACTGTAATTTATTACAATTGATAAGTTATTTCAAGAGGCTACAGAAAAAAATAAATCATAGTCATTAAGTCTGCATGGACGTCAATTCATAAAATTTCAACCTCTTCTTAATGTTAATAAATTTTGTTAATTAATAAATTAATTAATAATTGTTAATAAATAATGTTAATTAATCTTAATAAAATTCCACCTCCAGTTTAAATTCCATTTGGAATATTTTGGAGGACCAAGAAGAATGTTAATGAGAATACCAATATGTTACTACCATAGAAAAACTAGTTCAAGTTCACATATCAAAATACACTCGCTACAGGAGAAATAAGTTATGTTTGTCTCCCTTCATTTTGCCTCATTAGTCGGGTCTTGCAATAAGTCAGCAAGATCCCGCTCTAGGTTGTCGTTCTGTCTGACTGACATGCTATGCTTCCCGCTTTGTTGGGAATCCGTTACATAAAACTTGCTGGTTTAGCCTGTGGATCGGGAAACCAACCTCTGCATGATAAATCAATTATTGACATTGATTCTGAGTGGACCGTTCCTGCGACTCGGATTGTCAGACCAATTCATGTATGTGCTCGCTGCAAATGCAGGGATAGCACCAAGAAAGGAGAGCATTCCATTTCCTCTTCAGGAGATGGGAAGTGTTTGTTTAAATACCTAAGTTACGGCACAGAAAACTGACGGCTTGGAGTTTGTTTCAAATAGGTATTTGACAAAAAATTAAGTTATAGGACCATTAACTGTGCCCAACGTGCTTTCCCATCTTATTTGCTGCAGCAATAGGGACCCACTCTGGCGGGTTTCACCCTCTAATATTGAGTTATAAAGGATATTTTTCACACACGTTCTCCCAGGACAAGCACAGGACAGTATGGGATATTGATGTGGTATTAACACTATTTTCACCAGGGGGCTCCAGCCACATCCTTAGTTGACTCAGCTCTCATAAGGTAGTTATCCTCATGGCGCTGGTCTCAGCCATCGGGTTCAGTCACTACATACTGTGACTGGATAGGATGGTTACATCTGCAAATAATATTATGTTTTAATGATTGGTTAAGCAGAGTAGACATGAAATCTCAAACTAGTTTCATGGCATACCTCATGAACCTTCGGTTATGGTCCCACATATATAACAATATGTCAAGTTCACGAAGAGCTTAGAGGCTCGGAACTAGCAATGTTGATAATACAAAAAACTTTTAAAAGGGTATTGCGTTGGATCATCCCCAGATGATTGAAACAGGGCTTGCCTCATACTGAGGAGTAGATACTGATATATTTTCGAGTCTCACTCCACCAGGGCTGCTACAATATCAGCAGCAAGGTTTATGTACATTCCGCTGGACCACATCCTGGTGAATGCAGGATGGGCGAACGAACTTCTGAAAAATTCATAATAACCTATGGCCAGACCAGGGGTATTTGCCAACTCTACTTAGGTTCAGTGGTTAGTTACTCTTGAATGAGTGGA